>NC_043960.1:46231952-46329452 GCF_902148855.1 Sphaeramia orbicularis | reverse complement strand
AAAATGCATCGCCAATGGCAATGTGGCGATAGGCTAGTGCAAGCCTAGCTGTGGGCCAAACCCGGCCCACCAGTGGTTCCAATCCAACACGCTGGATGAATTTTCAAAGTGCAAAAATTACAATAAAAACATTAACAGTCAAAGGTGTCGAACTAGTTTTAGTTTAGGAGCCACATACAGACCAATGTGATCTCAAGTAAAATAATAGCTTAATATCTTATAAATAATGACACCTACAGATTTTCTTCTTGGTTTAATGTGAAAAAAGTAACACAACACTATGAAAATATTTACATTTACAAACTATCCTTAAACGATAAAATGTGAATAAACTGAACAAATATGAACAACTTGAAATGTCTAAAGAAAATGATGTGAAATTTTAACAAAATTATGTTAGTAAATGCTGTGTGCATTTGTAGATCCACTGTGATCTGTAATAATATAAGTTTATAAGTTGTGTTTATAATAAGCTGAGATGTAATATTGTAGAAATTGTTCTTATTTTACCAATTTTTACCTGTTACCAAATGTTTGTGTAACATTGTGTGTAATGCACGCATATAAATGATATGTTAAGGCATAATATTGTTAAAATTGCACTTATTTTTCTCACAAAATTTAATTTTTTTCAGGTTATTCACATCTTTTTTGTGAAAGAATAGTGTGTAAATGTAAATATTTTCATAATGATGTTTTTATTGCACTAAAACAAAGAGAACATTTTGCCATTATTTGTAGGTTATGCTGTTTTACTGGTCCAGCCTACTTGAGATCAAATGGGTTGAATGTGGCCCCTGGAAGAAAATGAGTTTGATGCCCCTGATGTAAGACATAATGGAAAAAAAAACAAAGGAAGGTTTTTGAGCCAAACTCTCACCATCTTCTTCAGCCAGTAGGAGATTGTTGTGCTCGCTCTACACGAGGAAAGCCAAAACCCTCAGACAGTGTGACATTCAGTTGGACATCCCATTTCAGTGAGCTTGTAATGAATTCCTTCTGTTGCAGTTTCAGTTTAAAATCATCTTTATTTTTATGGAAACTAAGTTGCATTAGATTAATCTCAGAGTGTTTTCCAGACTGAACTAACACTATCACTATTTAAAGCACCTTTGTAAAAGCGGCCAAAGCTGAAAGTGCCAGAGGCTGAAAAAGATTTTTTTGGTTGATTCCATTGCTTTACTTCTTTAATATGAACATATTAAAGAATTGATTTTATAACTCTGATCGCTGTGCACAAAAGAAAGCTTCTCAGTGTTCTTCAGTGTGCAGTTAAATGGTCTTTTGATTGTCAGATTTTCTTGTGGTGTTTTTTCGTTGTGCTCGATGACCTCAGCTTGCTCTAACTCTTCCAAAAGACGATGTATTGGTCTGAGTGGGGTGGTGGTGGTGGTCGGGAGGGGAGGGGAGGGGGGGGTTGCTGCTGACATCTGATGTATTGAGAGACTCTCCCAGTCTCTCTGTCTCTCTTACATGTCCTTGGCAGTGGAGAAGCTTCACTGCTCAAATCACTAAATGGCCTCTCTAGTTTTCCCTTTTAGCAGTTTTCTCTCCTCTCTCTTTCTTTTAAGACAGGACCAGAGTATGGAGATAAATTTGAGTTGTCTACAGACTCTTGGCAAGACTATTGGTTTTGATTTATGCTATTTATTGGCCATTTGTATCCATACGAGATTACTCTTTATTATTATTGTGGTTTTTTTTATTATCATCATCTCATATCTCTGTCTTTCTCTGGGCATATTTTGTCAGTTTTATTTCCTTTTTCATGCTATATCAGACCATGTGAGTTTGCATGTGTTGCGTTGGCGTTATTCTGTGGGAGGTGCAGCCAGACACAAAAACTTAATAGTTTCTGAGATGCTAAATGATTAATTAATTGTATTAAAGAATTTTTCTGATAATTTACAAATGCAAATCAGACGGTATGAAAAAAGCAAATACAAAAAGAAAACCGTGATTTTAAAATGTACTTTGGCTTGTATTTTTTCATAAACAGTATGAACACAACATTTTTTGTATTTTGTGTGATGGATGTTATTTCATTTATAAATATCCTTACATTCCTCAAATTTAGGCTGCAAAACATAAAAAAGGCAATGGCTACTGCCACAGTACTGTGGTGCAAAAATCAGCATGTCTATTGCCGCCGAGCCAATCAAATGTTTGCATGTGTACTGTGGAAATAAGCAGTAACAACATTTTGTTGCCACAGAGCCAATCATGGATACTGTTACATGAACTCATTAGCCTCTTGTTGCCATAGTGCTGTGGCGATATATGGCGTATACGCCCCATAGACACAACAATGAAATTATGTCAATTTGCAAAAGTTTAATATAGTTTTGGCCTTTCATCCACATGACGCCAACATTGTCGGTGCCCTGAAACGGTATTCTTGGAGAAGAGGTCCCAGAGCAGAAAATTGTCACAACGCTGCCCTCGTGGTGCCGTATGGATAGGCAAAACACCACTTTTTGGAAACAGCACCATAGTACCACCTGACCAAAAGAAGAAAACCTCGGATGTATCCTCATGCGCATGCTCACTGCATTCTTCTGTGATTTTAGTGTATCCTGTTGCTCTGTCTGTGTTTGTGTACAGCGCCACATACAGGTGTAGCATACATATTACACTGTTTTAACCTAGTTTTCCAGTTTCCACCTGGATGCAGATATTTCTTGAAATTATATATGTATGGATGTGAAACTTTTTGAATCTGCAGAAAAATACCACGACATAGCCTACTGTAAGTGGTACCCTAGCCTTTTCCTGTTACTGGATAGGCACATAGCGTGTGCGATGCTTATTGTCACAGTACTGTGGTAGCAGGGTGACAGGTTACCAGTCTACACATGATATAACGAGGGCGCTGATTGGCTGTGTGGTAATAGACAAATGAGAAAGTTAGTCCCACAGTATTGTGGCAATAGCCACTACGAGAAAAAAAGTTACAACAGGCATGATTTGGGGCTTGGAATGAGTTAAAACAATGAAATAGTGATATGATGTGAAGCAGGTGATGTAAACAAATGATTGTGACCTTGGTTTGGTTACAATGGAGCATCCAGGAGAAGCCTAGTCTGAGGATCTTCAAGTTGTCAATAAATCTGTGAGGACATTGAAATCCTAATTAATTAAGGTTCAAGTCATATGATTGTTTCATTGTGTAAAGAGCAAATGTTCAAGTTTAGCTGAACACTATGATCTCTGATCCCTCAGACGACACCACATCTAGAACCGCCATTCATCTAGAACAGATAGAACCACATGGGTGGAGAGCCTCTGTCAAGCTGTAAAATACAGAGTTGCAATGACAAACACCAGTCTAAAGGGACCACCCAGACAGTGATAAGTCCAGACACAGGTCTGGGGTTTCATCAGTGAGTCACGTCTGGGACGTCCCATTAATGGTAAAAAGTGCACAGCCTGGCAAAAAGTTCTCTCCTGGAATTAAGTCAGCAGATGGTTCAGAGCCTTCCACTGGATAACTATTGCAGTAATTAATATTGTTTTAGTTTTTTGAGCCTTTAACTGATGCAGTAGCTTCTCATTCCTTAAACATCCATCAGTTTGATGGAAGCATAAAGATTGGATTGTGTTTAATGGATGAAGGTCAGGTGATCTGATGAGTCCAGATTGACCTTGTTCCAGAGGAGGAGTGATGGATGGATGGAGTGATTACCCATCATGCCTAGTGCCGACAGTACCAGCCTGTGGGGTCATTGTTTACCCATCATGTCTAGTGCCTACAGTATCAGCCTGTGGGGTCAGCAATTACCCATCATGCCTAGTGTCTATAGTCCACACCTGTGAGGGCAGTTATTACCCATCATGCCTAGTGCCTACAGCACCAGCCTGTGGGGTCAGTGTTATGATCTGGGTTGATTCAATTTGTCGGGTCCAGGTAACGTTGTGTGTCTAAAACAAGATGATGATAAATGTTGTGTCATTGTATGAGCATGTTGAGACAATGGCACAGTGACAGAGCTACAGGATGTCTAACAGTTTATTAGAGAATGGGACAAAACCACAGCATTTACTGTTCCATGCTTTACTGCTCCATGTGTTTTTCCTGAATGCCTTGCAGCCTGGATATACATATATATAGGAATAGATGTATATTTACAAATGAAAAGTTGTCCAGACAAAACTTGAAATATTTGTGTGTTTACTCTGTCTACAAGGAAATCCATGTCACAGTACATTTTAATACCACTGTTTCTTTCTTAATCTGCATTGTCCATACTGTCCCAGCTTTTCTAATTAGGGGTTGTACTTCTTTGCCATAAGGAAGTTGATGAGAATATGACTGGCACTAACAGTGGGACTTTATCACATGGCTTCATGGGGGCGTGACAGAGCGATATGAGTCGGGCTGAATGAAATACAGTAAATGAAACAGAGTAATAATCCTGTGTGACACTGGGTCCTGTTGCATGCGGTGCTGTCTAATCACTGAGTGAACACATTGGCTCAGTTGCGCTGGTCAGAGATTCCTCCTCTGCCAGGAAGTAGAACAAACAACCTCAGTGTTTTGGAAGTTAATTGTTGATAGCTCTGATAGGAGCTATACATTGGAGCCTGAGCCAGCACCTCATCTTCTCAAAATGTCACCAAATGCTAGCAGCAGCAAGCTGTTTTGGAAATATGCAGTACTGAAAGGATTTGATTTGATTTGATGATGGACCTGTATGCAAGGTGTGGCTGTGAGATTGGGAAAGGTTGAGAGGAGGAATATCCAAATACTAGAAATGTTAGGAAACATCTTAAAAATGGCATTGTTGTTTACCTCATCCTAAAAGATGTGGTGTGAGACAAACAGGTTTAACTTTGTTGTTATTTTTATTTCTAGCTTTAGGCTATTTTGTGTTCTAAATGTAACTTGGAACATCACTGCTCATTGGCTCAGGGCCTGCCTCCAGCATCGTGATACAAGTGTGTCGTCAGTGAAAATTACTACAAGCAGATCTCTGCATTGCACAAGTGGCACTTGTGCACGAAGCTCCAGTGATTCATCCAGTAATTTATTTCCAAGCAATTCCTGACGCCATAAACACAGTTTCACAGCAGACGTTTCATTTTTCATCCCAGGCTAGAGTGTACAGTTTGGGAAAATGGGGAGGATTTGTAATGCTTTACTAGTTTGTGTTTTTCAAGCTGCCTGTATTTATTTTTGTGATTTATTTAGAAAAGCCTCTCTCTGAGATGAGCTTCATTGATGTGCCAGGGTTTGTTTGATGACACAAATTCATGTACAGAATATGCTTATACAGTGAAGGGTGAAATACTGACAGGAGCAGAATTTGGATAAAATACATCTTGGTCTTATTCCAGGCAGCTGTCTTGTAGGTTTACTGCTCTAAGTAAACAGTATTGAAATTCACTCCTTAGGGGCCAAAGCTGTTATCAGGAGTTTTTTTTTTTAATAGACAGCATGGAATATGCTTTTAGAGGTGTATATGTACATATGTTTGTCTTGTAGGTGCAATCAGATACTTGTTTAGTGCCATTTGTAATGAACTTTTATATCAGAATACATTTTGATATACTTTATACACCATTTTCTTAAAAAAGCAATAGTATTCACTTCTACGGGTGCAGCAACAATTAGAATCTGTAAAATTTGTGCATTTACAAAAGTATAATCCTTTAGACATACTTGTAATGGAGGAAGGAAGCACAAATGAACAAATGCTCTATAATTCATCAGAACAGTCCATTAAAAAAGTAAAGTTCCTCGGAAAACTGGCCACTGTAGATAAAAACATTTCATAATAACTTCCAAATCATGCAAAAAAAAAAAAAAAAAAGAGTTACACTGTAACTTAAATATACTGTTTGCATGTTAAGTGTGCACCTTCTATTTTTATTACAGCTATAACCACAGCACAAAATAAATTTAACAGTATGTCAAGATGCAGAGATGTTTTCAGTCCTTTCTTCTGTTTTTTGTTTTGGTTTTTTTTTTCATGTCACTTATCTTTTTTTGGCATCATCTTGAATTCCCTGCTGTGATGGAGAAACTTCATCCTAAAAGACTCCTTGTGTTCTTCTCGGATAAATCATGTTTGAATCGAATTACCAAATTATGCCTCTTAATCTGCCATATCCAATGGTATAAAAAAGGATTAGCATTTCATAGAATGGATTTGCTTTTATGGTATGTTCTAGAAAAATCTAGTTTATTTGTTTCGTCTGTATTTTGTGACTCATACATATTGCTCTGTTGCTTAATTTCTCTTAAGCAACAGTGGTCGGGTGCACTGCCTTACACAAAGATTGCTGAAAAACTCATTGATCTTCTGCCAGGCCTTTTGAATGGCATTCAGTGCTGCCTTTTCCTACTCTCTCATTTTTTTTCTCATTCTGAAAAGCTGGCATTGCATTGACAGTAGCAGCACTTAGTGTAATTCCCTAGATTGAAAAGCTGTTCCACAATGAGAGATTTCCTCTGCATTGCTCCAAACTGTTGAAAAATCCACCCTGGGATTTGCAGACATCCTCTCTCTGACTGATATGGCCAACTACTGCATCCACTACTGCCACTCCACCTTTCAGGCTGTTAAATATTGAGCAATCCGATTAGCGTGCACAATGCCGGACTGGTCAAGCAAATAAATACAGAAAAAAAGCATCGCTGGCAAAATAATTACAGCAAGGATTCTGGACATTACAGATGGAAATCAAGTCTCAGCACTGGTCCTTTCTCAGAGCTAATACAGATGACTTCAGGTCAAGAGTCATTTGCTGGTGCACTGGATTAATAGGGTTTTAGCCCATTTGAGGAACTGCTGCCCAGTTCAGGGTGATATTTGCTCGAACTGGAAAGAAGTGGCTTGGCTAGAGGAACATACTTGGATTTCCAGTGGCTCTCCTGTTATTCCTTGAGGTTTTTTTTTTCTGGCTGACCTATTGGTTATTGGTCAATGATTTCTTGCTACCCTTGTTTCTCTTCTTTTCTTGCATTGACTCCCTGTGTTCCTAAACTCATTACAGAGCAATCAGCCCTAGGCGTTGAAGTGTGCACCCAGAGGGAGCAATAACTGTAAATAAACACTACTGCAGGCTCTCCGATAACGTTACCCAGATGATAACAGCCCTTCTTAGCAGGCCCGTTGACCTTCTCCTTGCCTTAGGCTTGCCAAGGACTCCTCAACTCCCTGCGCTTTTATCTCCAAACTCTCCTCCACCACTGGAGCCCCTGGACAGATTACTACTGAGGAAGAGAAAAAACAGGACAGAAGGACTTATACTAAGAGAGCATATACAGAAGACTAGAAGAGACGAGCCTTAGTACTTTGAAGAAGACACAAAACAAGAGGGAACAACAAAGTTCAGACCCAGGCTGTTGTCCCTCTACCCCCCCCACCCCCCCGCCTCCTTCATCTGGCCCCAGTCTTTGCCACCTACACCAAAAAAAATAAAAGATAAAGAGAGTGAGTGATACACAAACACAGTCAGAGGAGGAGAAAATTTCATCAATTCTGATTAAAAAAAAAGAAAAAAAAAAAAAAGAAAACATCACCTGACTAGTAGGCAGACCTTGGTTTTAGTTTTAGAAACTGATGAAAATGAAGATTGCAGTTCCTCATGGTTCACTCCCCAATACTAATGCTGAGTGTCTGACAGTAGCATGTCCAGAGCTGTGGGGCTAAAGCACTGTCTGGATGAGATTGATAATACAATTAAGCTAGTCCCAGTATAAATGCTTCACTACGACCCATTACTACACCGACCGCTTCAGATGGAGCATACCAGTCTAGCTCTAGGGCCTTTTGGAAGGAAAAAAATACAATTATAAAAGGCTAGCTAGAAAATGTGTTCTCTTTAGAATGTGCAGGCAGGCCTGTACATCATCAGATATGTGCCTGCATATCTCACTGCTGTCCTCGGGCCCAGCTTTCTTCATCTATATTGAAACGAGAGCTCACTGGAGCATAGATGGACTCATAACAATATGATTTTTTCTCCTTATTGTTCCCTCTTATTGTCTGCTCTTATCCTGTTCTCTTGTATATTAAGATTATTTTCTCCATAATTTCCACGCAGTGTTTACAAATACTGACTCAGTTATTGTGTTCTGTAGAAGACATCAGGCAAGACTGTTTTATAAAACACCTTTAAATGAAAAAGTTTCTTATTCAGAGAAAATTATGAAAAAACAATGTTCAAGTGTAGTTTAAAAGAGTGATGAAGGAGTATGATTTGTATATCTGTTTTAAATGTAAATGTTTAAAGGTTCAGTGTGTGATCCTTGGTGGCATCTACTGATGACATTAAAGATTGCTTCTACTTGAAACCTCCACCCTCCCTCCCCTATGATGGCTGTACAGAATATGAAAGGCCTAGGGTTTGGGTAATAACTGGTTCTTACACAAAGTCATAAGATTGTGATAACTGAGGCAATAGTTTTGAGTGTCTTGTTACAATCTGTCACTGGGTGGGATATGTTAAGCAGCAAGTGAATATTTAGTCCTCTGTATTTATGTGTTGGAAGCAGCAAAATGGATGGTGGAAGGATCTGAGTGACTTTGACCAGGATCAAACTGTGAATGACTGGGTCAGAATATCTCTTAAACTGCAGGTTTTGTTTGTTATTCCCGGTCTGCAGGACTTACTCCCTACCTAAAGGAAAATTAGATCGCAACCCAATCAAGCTTCTGTTTGAACATAACATCATTACCATCTGTCTAATACTGTGAAGGTCCTTCAGTTCCTGGACTCCATAAGACCTCTGAATAAATCTGCAGTATCTGGTACCATTTTAGCAGCATATCCTTTAAATCCTGTAAGTTGTCACATGGGGCATCTATCGAGTACATTTATTTGCCCAGATGTCCACATTCACAGACGCTCAGTTGGATTGGAATTGAGTTGTTCTTCCTTGCAACACTTTTGGTAGGTACTAGCTGCCCACTGGTGTTATGCCAAAATCAGTGGTGAGTATCAGAGGTCATAGTGCAACTATGTTATGGATTGCTGTAATGACCAGTGGCTGTGAAAGAGTTTGTCAGAAGTATCTCTACTCCACTTGAACTCCTAAAAACAACAACATGACAAGTCCATGGCTTTATGTTTCCATAGCGCCAGAAGATAGTATTACTTGTTCTATCTTTATATTCAGTGTATGCTTAGGACAGGGAGGAAAGAGCTGCGGGAGGTGGGTGTTTTTTGTAGTTTTGATTTCCTCTCCTGATTTTCATCTACTGTAGCTATAATGTTCATCTCTCATGGCATATTTAAAAGAGTTACATCCCTCAGTTTCCCCATCTCCATATTGAGCATGAGGCGATACCTTTGTGCTACGCAACCACTAAATTATAAGAAATAAAAGATACTTTTAGCCACCCATAACTCAGTCAGTTTACACGGAGCATGGGAGCATTTAAAGCCAAACCACCCCTTTAACTGTTTTCAATGATTGACTGCAGTTTAATACACCTGTTAAGTAGTTAGTTTGTGCAAAACTTGGAGGTGACCTATTTAATCTTGCCTGCAGATGAAGTGATAAGGCATCAGGGGAGAAGGCAGGCTTTAAGAAGTCATGAGGCAGGAGATTGATGTTGCCTCGGTGACAACTTGCCTTTAGACGAGAGAGAGAGAGAGAGAGAGAGAGAGAGAGAGAGAGAGAGAGAGAGAGAGAGAGAGAGAGAGAGAGAGAGAGAGAGAGGGAGGGAGAGAGAGAGAGAGAGAGAGAGAGAGAGAGAGAGAGAGAGAGAGAGAGAGAGAGAGAGAGAGAGAGGAGAGAGAGAGAGAGAGAGAGAGAGAGAGTGTGAAAAAGCAGACGTTTAGCTGCAGGTCTAAACTGAGACCCTTCACTGTGGTTTCTGCTGCTGCTGCTGGAGGTGGAATCAATTCTATCTTTATCAGTCGCCCTCTTCTGTGTCCAGGAATCCTACTCACACCGCAGAGCAGCCAGGGGGAAAACTGATGTGTTTTCCAATAATGAAATGGAACACAGCAAAAAATAAGTTTAAAAAGGTGCCTGGCTGAGCTCCCTCAGTAGTTCAGCACTCTTTTAATCTATAGTCTGGTGTTTAAACACAGTTGTGGCCTTGTCTGTGTCAGCCAAAGGAGCATCGTATTGAGTTTATTGAATGTGAACAGGTTATGGTGGTGGTTGTTATATTTGTAGCCAGACTAATTTCAATAAGACACATCAGTGATGACAGAAAATATATTTATTCAGTTTTCTCCTAGTGCTGACTAATAGATCTATTTTCATTGTCTTTGCCATGTGAACATGCAGATAAACACATCACCAAAGGCTGCCTCAGTCGCAGTGAGAAATACAAAGCATTTTATGTACACATACCATGCACTGACCCTCAGCATGTGATCGTTTGATGTCTCAGATGATGTCTAGGACATGTGGACTAGTCATACACCCCGTCTGGCCAATCAGATGAAGCCCCACCTGCTGTTAGCCACTGTCTGGTTCAAGCTTCAAGGCACAATAGTTGTTGGAGTCACCAGACAAAAATTCTTCATCTAGTTTGAACATATATTTATGGGCTCTATGGACAACCTCACTACTTCCTGAACTTAAGGCAGCTTCTTTATTTCCTGTCTTTCATTATTGGACACACTGATTAATCCAGGTGTGCCTGACCACAGAAGTCCCAACAAGAAGCAGCAGACACACCTGGATTAATCCAATAATGAAAGACAGGAAATAAAGGAGCTGCCTTAAGTTCAGGAAGTAGTGGGGGTGTGCATAGAGCCCATTGAAGTGGACAGTGGAGGGGGGTGGGGTTTCCACTTCTGGTTCTCTGTCTTCGTCCCACCATCCACAGACATGCACCTTTTAACTGGTTAGCTGGTGAATCTAAACAACCACCCATAGGTGTGAATGCGACAGTAAATGTTTGTTGGTCTGTATATGTTGCTCTGTGATGATGTGATGATCTGGTGACAGGTAACAGGACAGATCAAGCTTTGGCTATTGATTAACAGCAAGTACCAGCCTGATTTAGTGTTTAATTAATAAGCAGTATGCTTCACTTTGTGGAGATTTTTTTATACATGTATAAAGCAACTTCAGATTAGACATCAACTCTTCTTTGTAGCTTTGTAAAACAAAAATAAATACATATTTAACACATACAAAGTTAAATTGTTTGTTTTTACCTTGACCTTGGTCAAACCTATTGTTGAATGACCAACCAGAGCCATTGTCATGGTGCTCGATTCAGGTTTTTGGATGTCTGAAACAGTACTGAATAGGTGCATCTCTTGTTTTCAGATTGTAGTAAACCTACACTGTGACTGAAGATTTGGACTGATTATAGTTGTTTTCTTAGAGGTGGGGGGTTTAATATGTGACAAAAAGTTGTTGTGGGTTCATCAGATGTGACTCTATTGCTCTGCTTGCTCTTTGTCCTGTTGGAGGAGAAAGCTCCCATAACTGTGATATTTCACAGTTATGGGAGCTCACTTCTCTACAGTGCTATGAATCAGCATCAAGCATCTATTGTTATAGTCACTCTTTTGATTTCAACAGAAAGGACAGAACTGCTGTTTCCTCAATTTCTGCATCCTGTAGTTTTAATATTCTCACATTGGTACAAACTACGAAAAGAGTTTGTTTAGCATAAATAAAATCACAATATTGGACAATGTCATTGAATGTGTTTTTAAAAAAATACAAATTAGACAATTAGTAAGAAATATATGTGCTTAAATTTGAGTGCAAACATATAAAAGATGTAGGACTTGACAGTGCACACGTCTGCTAAGTAGAAAACCCTATAACCACAACCGTCTATTTCATTTTGAAACAACTGCCTATTACCGTTGTAATGGCTGACTATGCGAGTGAGTTCCAGCTCCGGCCTGAGGCATGCAGGTCTGCTGCCGCTGTACGATGATCCATCTGCATGGCACAAACCATCCATCCAGCGGATCGCTACAGGCTGCACACCGGCCCATTGTGTGGGCTGAGCACTGTGACTGCTCCCCCTTGTACCTCCGTAATGGGATTACATTAGCCAGATTCACACACACACACACACACACACACACACACACACACACACACGCACACACACACACACACTCTGGGAACCCATGTGTAAATGACTGACCGTCCACTTGTCCACCTCATGTTTGCTCCCTGTTTACTTGCCTATGGCCCTGTGTAATGATGCAGGTTTCACACTCATTTTACTGACACTTCTGTTTTTCAGCAGCAACATATTGTGTTTTCCATTTCTCTTGATGTATTTTACCTTTTGCTATTGTCATGGCTGGGTTAGAAAGAAGGAGAGGAAGAATCATAGAAAGACAGACAAAGACTGAGACAGAGACAGAGGGTTTTGTTCAGGGTTTTCCTCAAGGAGAGGCTGTCATGTGTAAAATCTTGTTCAGAACCAGCAATTGTGTTTTGTTGGGCTGCACCACCAGGGCTAAGCTGTTCGTTGAAAACCAATTTGTTAATGTCTAAACGCTGCACTAGTTTTCCCTCAAGGACAATGATTGATATTCAACATAACCTGCCAAGACACCGCTGGAGAAGTATGTCGAGAGAGACGATACTCAAGAGGAATTATGCAAGAGATCTCAAGGACTAGAAATGGTGTCTTTTTTAAAACTCTTTCTCATCTTTTTTTCAGTCTGTAGTTCATTAGCCTCACTTATACTTATACAGTCTGTCAGTTCTACAAAGAATCAAAAATATTTTTTGATAAATCTAGTGCTCAGCGCATCGCTTTTCAGGATCACAGTCTTTAATGGTTTCAGAATGTATTTCAGAAAAAAAAAATCAGTTGCCCATTTATGCTGGTTAAATACTAAATGATATTGGATTGATTAAAAGGGTCGGGCTACCAACCCACCAACGCGTTTGAATGTGGAGGTAGCCACCATAAAATTAAAGCAGGGATCAATGGCGTGTCATATCCCTGCTGCTTCACGGCCTCAACATGTAATTCTAACCTTGAGGCTGCAGTCATCTCTCACGTCAGGCCTTTGCATTGGGCTCAATAACGCAGCCGCCCATGGATGCTATCTATTCCTGGCCATGCCGGGACGCAACATGAAACGAGATAGTAGTTTGGTTTGTCAAATGTTATTGGTATTCTTGAGACACCCATTAAAAATGTTGTATATATGAGGCAGTTCTTGAGGTTGTTTTGAACCCTGTGTGTGCCAGAGGCACAGTGGTCTGTCTTAGTATCTGTAAACCTGATTATAGAGCAAATACTACTAACTTCAACTGTATAGTTGTTACCTTTTATTCCCTGACAGTTTAAGACATTACACCAAAGAAGCCCCTCAGAGAATAAAAAGGGTTTACACTGATATTGGCCTCATTTTCTGGCACACCCACATATGTAACACATGTTATATTTGTTTTGGTAATATTTATTTTGTAGCTAGTTTTATTTAATCAGTGATTTGTGAAAATATAGTAAAGAGTTTTTTGCAATCAAAAAACTAGGCCTATTGTAGTTGGAAGGTCTTTTACTGGACTATCCACTTTTCAACCTTATGGCCCCTCTGTCAGCCACACCTGAAATGATTTTCATGAAAATCGCTTGAAGGGAACTCTGTGGGTCAAGTACAAACACCTTAAATTTTGGAGATGAACCATAAAAGGCGACACAGCCTGGAAGTGTTTTCCATAATATGTAATATTTGAGAGTTCCTAGCTGATGTAAAACTTTCAGTCGGCTTGATTGCCCTCACATAGCTCTGGCAAGGCTGCATTAATGATGGTGTTAGCCCTCGTGTGCTCAAAGCCTGTGCCCCCCAGCTCAGTGGAGTACTTCAGCCGGTCTTCAACATGAGTTTGAGTCTTCAAAGGGTCCCTGTGCTGTGGAAAATGTCATGCCTTGTTCCTGTGCCAAAGACGCCTCGTCCCAGTGGCTCCATGGACTTCAAACCTGTGGCACTGACGTATCACGTCATGAAGACCCTGGAGAGATGTGTGCTGGAACAGCTCTGGACCAGAGTCAGGACTCACTTGGATCAACTACACTTCATCTACCAGCCCCAACTGGGAGTTGAGAATGCTATCATCTTCCTGCTGAACCATGTCTACGCTCACCTGGACAAGCCGGAGAGCACTGTGAGGGTCATGTTCTTTGACTTCTCCAGTGCTTTTAAAACCATCAAACTGGCTCTACTGCATGAGAAGCTGACACGATGCAGGTGGATGCTCCTCTTGTGTCCTGGATTGTGGACTATCTGACTGGCAGACCACAGTATGTACACCTACAGCACTGTGTGTTTGACAGTATGGTCAGCAACACTGGGGCCCCACAGGGAACAGTCCTGTCCCCCTTCTTCTTCACTCTCTACACTACAGACTTCAGTGACCTCACAGAGTCCATTCACCTTTAGAAGTTCTATGATGACTCTGCTGTTGTTGGATGCATCAGTAGGGGTGAGGAGGCCGAGTACAGGACTATGGTGGAAAACTTTGTTATGTGATGTGAGCAGAACAATCTACAGCTCAACGTGACAAAGACAAAGGAGCTAGTAGTGGATCTAAGGAGGACAAAGACAGCTGTGACTCCTGTTTACATCCATGGGAACTGTGGACATAGTGGAGGACTAAGGTACCTAGGGGTGTACCTCGATAATAAGTTGGATTGGACAAAGAACACCAAAGCTGTCTATTAAAAGGGCCAAAGTTGCTGAGGTGCTTTAACATCTGCATGATGATGCTGAGGATATTCTACGAGTCTATGGTGGCCAGTGCTATCATGTTTGCTGTTGTGTGCTGGGGCAGCAGGTTGATGGTTGCAGACTCTAACACACTCACTAAACTGATCAGGAAAGCCAGTGATGTTGTGGGTGTGGACTCTTTGATGGCAGTGTTAGAGAGGAAGACGTTGTCCAAACTACAGGACATCCTGGACAATGTCTACCACCCACTCCACAACACACTGATGGAGCACAAGAGTACCTTCAGTGTTAGACTCATCCCACTCCGATCCACCACAGAATGCCACAGGGGGTCATTCCTGCCAATGGCCACTAAGCTCCATAACTCCTCCCTCTGAGTGTCCACTTTAATTTCCATTTCCAATTTCCATTCAGGATTATATTTTTCCATGACTAAGGAATATTGTAACTCCCTTGTAAATATCTAATACATTTCTGTATTTCTGTACATATCTAGCAAATAACAGCGTAGCATTGTATATTGTTTACTTATTTATTTAAAATTTTCCTTGCTCTTGAGTTGCTTTCTTTCTGTACTTTAACTGTGTTGGAGCAACTGTAACGCACAAATTTTCCCCCAGGGATTAATAAAGTATTTCTGATTCTGATTTGTAGATGTTCTATTCGTTTGCTTTTGGAGTCTGTGTTGTGCAAAGAATCGACCAGTTGCTGATGTTAACCATCTCCATTTCTAAGCAAACTGTAGCATTGGTATACAGCAGTGGTGGCTGCTCGTCTTTTAGACAGGGGAAGCTCATTGTCGGCTTACATTACAAAAAAATTAAGAAAAGGCTCAGTAACCTTATCGTACCAAGTAGGCGTCTTTTCCAGGGACTGGACCAGTGTCCTCTCAATATCCATCAGAGCTGGGCTCATTAGATTGCCTTGGCCCATTGTGTTGTGGGTGTAAGACTTCAGCCTTTTTAAACAAGAGATGCTCCTTTCACTCCGACCGAGCTGACAGTTTGATTGATTTAACTATCTACAAAACGATATTAAACTCGAACAAGAAATGATTAAATTATGTAACTGAAACAAGAAAACGCTGAAATTATGTTAAATTGAAACAAGGAAGTACAATGAGTGTGTTTTATTTACAGTGCAAAAAATGAACGCGTAATTTCGCAGTAGTTTCTCTCTTGATTTCACAGCAGTTATTAAACTGAACTGTGTCAGTGAATGAGTAGATCTGAAAACAGCTGTCAATCAAACGGGATTCAGCCTTTCAACTGATCCTCCAATCAGCACGTGGGATTCTGGCGTCTAGCCCGGCCGAGCTCCGCCCACAGCTCCATTCACCCCCAAAGACGCCCGGCGTCCGGGGGCAGGACAACATCGTGGCATTTATCCAATTACCGTCCAGTTTTGACGCAATGAAAAAAACTGTTCCACTCAGTCCCATTGAAGCCCAGAGACGCCTGCAGTCTGTGGACAAATGCACTGAGCAGAGATGGATGAGAAAACAGGACGGGAATGTATGAGAAGTGAACAACATTGCGTCCGTTGGTTTGTGATAAAGCTGATTCTGAACGAACTCATCTTTGAGATGAACGTGTTGTAACGCATTTGTAGTCAATAAAATGTCAACACAACCGTACATATTTAACAATTTAATTTTCATAATTTTAGGGGAAGCCGGGCTTCCCTTGCAGTCTATGAGAAATCGCCACTGGTATAGAGGGGTTTCGCTGTAGTGGAAGAGAAGCAACGAAGAACCTGGGACTCAGTATCAGAGTTTAAGGAGTGGATTTAAGGGTTTGCCATACAAGGATTAAGTATTTTTACACAACACCTAAGCTAAAGAAACAGAAAAATAAATCTCTGCTGAGAATTCTTTAGTACTCCAGAAAGAAAAAAAAATATCAGCCATATTATCCTGATTTCTTTTGTTTCTTTGTAGAATTATAGATTGTATTTGTATTAGTCAAGTGACTTTCAGTTCATAATTCCAATTATTATAATAATAATAATAATAATAATAATAATAATAATAATAATAATAATAAATAAATAAATAAAAAACTAGGAGCACTCAGAGAGTGCAGACCTCCGCCAAGGCAGATCAGTCACACACACACACCCCCCCCCCCCGATCACCACCAAAATTTAATCATTTGTTCCTTGTGCCAGTATCAACATTTCCTGAAATTTTCAGCCAAATCTATCCATAACTTTTTGAGTTATCTGGCACACAGACAGACAGACACACACACAAACCAACGCTGGCAAAAACATAACCTCCTTGGCGGAGGTAAAAAGCATGAGACAGCACTAAGTCATACTGCTATACTGTCCTATAAAACATATTGTCCTATAAATTTGTTGCTGATGTGGTGGCATTATATTTTCAGGTTATCCATCCAATTCACTCTGAGTCCATTCATTTGGACTGAGAGATGGTGGTCAAAGGTCAAGACTTCTCTGATTTAACAAAAGTGACAATTACTTAGAATTTTTTGCTAATTCTGAAACAATATCTCACAAAAGGGTATTAAGATTAACAGATTATCTTACATTAGTACATTATGTTACATTATTACATTATCTTACGTTAGTACATTATCCATTATCATAATAATAGCTAAAAACACATCTGAACTTATTCTTCTTCATAAATAGATCCATACAATATGCTTGATCTATTCCTACTTGATACTTTTTTAAATTAATCTCTTTCAAGGTTTTCACTATATATTGTATATTGTTTATATTGGCTGTATAGACACAAGTGTAAAGTGCACGTTGGCTGATTCAAAGACGCTCAAATATAACTGCAGGGTAGTGATGCTAGTTTTTCATTGCACTGGAGCCAAAAAGAAATGATTAACTGTATTTTTGGTAAATTTCTTCATAATGATGGAGTGAAGTCCTATAATGATTTGAGGATAATGATGATCACCATGGAGATTTACTAGTCCGTTAGATTTCTTCTCAATAGATGCATATCAAACATGTACCCAGTTTAAATATTATATAAATTATGCCTTTAAATATAAACTTCAGAGTGTGATTGTGTTCTCAGTGCTGAGTAGCAGCTTTATTAAAACTCTGAGTGAAGGGATGACCTTTGGAGGTCATTATCAGCTTGGCCTAATAGGCTGTATTTGGCAGTGTCAACTCTGTGAATAGCTGTGATTTTGGTATGAGAGATGATCAATTCGATGACACATCTGTCTGGAACAGGTGCTGTTCTGCTGTCTATCTCCTCTCTTTGTCAGTGCTTGTTAGCTGCAGCTGGGTCTGCTTCAGCCCTCAGCCTTCTCTAGGCTTTATCTGTTTTCAATGGCTTTGGATTGTATCGCCATCCAGCCAGTCAAAGCCAAAGCTGCTTCATGCCTGCCTACCACTCACCGTTATTATTTATCACATCTCTGTGTAATTTGACTGAGACAGAGTTTATTACTGTCCTAGACTGCAGGCCTTCCAAAGCCAACTAAAGAGAGCTTATTCTACTCTTGGTTTACTGACATAATACACAGTAACAGACATTATCACATTCTTTCAGCACATTTTGATATTGTTATCAATTTCTTGTGCTTCTGTCCCTTTTTTCACTTTCTGTCACTCTCTAATATTACATTTTATGGTGCATATGTTTTGTCTTTAGATAGATAGATAGATAGATAGATAGATAGATAGATAGATAGATAGATAGATAGATAGATAGATAGATAGATAGATAGATAGATAGATAGATAGATAGATAGATAGATAGATAGATAGATAGATAGATAGATATTTTATTGATCCCGAGGGAAATTCAAGATATAATGAACATAATCCAAATGATTGTGCAGTACAGTATAGATGCAGAGCTATATATTTACCATAGTCAAGCCACTTCCTAAATAGTCAGAGTGTTTGTCTGCAGGGCTTTTTCCAGGTCCCAGTGTGTTGGAATGAGATGCCGCTCACCATTAGTGTTAGCTGTGGAAACTCTTAGTGGATGGGCTTCAAATGGAAATGTGCATCAGTCTTATTGTTATACAGTAACCTCTTATAATTTGTTTGTTTGCGCATATCCAACAGGTCCAATGGATGGGGTGGGGGCTCACAGAATCAAATTTGTAAATTATGATACCGGTCTATATAAATAAAGCTGATGTGACTGTTACCCTTTTTCTGTAAATTCAGTGATTAGATGGTTTAAATAAAATGATCACAAATAGCAGGTTCTTTTTTCAGGTTACATTATATCCCTGACAATAAAAAGTACTAAAGGTCATAAAAACATGAACAGAAAACCGTGGTGGATAAAAGCAGCCCCTCATTTTGACTTAATGCAGATTTCCTGCCTCTATTCAAACAAACATAGAATGAAAAGGGTTGTAAAGACCCAACAACATTAGTGGCAGAGTGAAATGATGTAAGTTTTTCTATCATCACATAATATATCATCATGTCATCCAGGCCTGCACTATTGGATGCACTGCTGTACATGGAAATAGCATTTTGAATATAATATACAACACTAGCTGATCTTGTTTATGTTTCAGAGCTCCTGGTAATAAGGTAGTTTTGTGCAGACCTATAGAATATAATAACAGAGACACTTCTGTGGGTAGCTTCAGTGGTGCTGAGCAAAATATGTGTATACTATAAGGGTGCAATGTGTGGCATGCTGACGGGTGGATTATCTGTGTCCGGCAGCAGAAGGAGAGGGATCTACTTTGACAGTGTGGTAGTTAGCCCATCTGTCTGTAATCAGCTATGCGAGTGTGGGTATTGGTGTGCTGGCATACTGCTGCTATGGTGCTACCTGCCACCAGGTGTTCAACAGTACCCCAATGTGGAGTTGGGAGACAAACTGAGCCTTGTGGTTTGCCAAAGTTAGATATCAAACTTCAACTGCTGCTAGTGAAGTATGGAAAATGACAGTTGACTGATGTCATTTGTTGGGTTAAGCTCAGAATCCATCTAACATAAACTGTCACTACTGCATTTTCCAGCTTCAACAAAAGGCTAACCACTCTCATCTCACCACCCCCCTTGTTTTTCACTTTTACGCTGCACATCATTAATTCTGTATGCACTGCAGGAGTCTCCACTACATGTGTGTCCAGATATAAATCAGAAGATACAGACGGGGCCTATATTTAGAATGCATGTCATGTAACCATCAACCACCAAGCCATCTTATAGACAGCTATGAGAATTGGAAGCAGGAAAAGAGTCCCTGCTGGCTTAATTATACTTTCACCGATCATCTGGATCTCTTTTCTGCACATATCATATAGTGCAGTAGATATGGATGGTTGGAACAACCCTATCTGTTGGTCCATCTGCTCCTCACATTTACAGCTTTCTGCAGGCATTGTTTAGTTTCAAGAGACTCGCCAGTGTCAAAAATGTGTTGACACACACAGCGACAAACCAAGTAGGGAGCCTCTCTCTTATTGGCTGACTGTGACATGTGTTGTTTCGACACATCTAACTGTCTTTGAACACAGGTCATCAATTTAAAGCAACTTGACGTGCTACAGAATTATTTTATCTTGCCTGTCTGGCTGTCATGTAATATTTTGACTCCGTTAATAGAAAAATAAAGGTTCAGTGTGTGTGATACTTACACATGTAGCAGTAAACTAACCCATTTAATAACCCTCCTACCTTCACATTTATTGAATGAAAAACACCCTTATTAGATTCAGTGTTTCTTTTCTTCATTCAGGCTTTTTGGTTAAGAGGATATTAAGTGTGATCCACACTCAGACATAGACACCCATAATGCTTTAAGATGAAAAATGAAAGAGAGTAGCTCCATTTGGAGTTCTGGATTACTCTATAAATGTGGGGGTGAACATGGTGTCCTCATTTCCTCTGTTTATATGAAGGGCTCACGCAACAAAATAAAAACATTCATTCATTTTCTGAACCCGCTTTATCCTCACTAGGGTCACGGGGAGCCTATCCCAGCTACATAGGGGCGAAGGCGGGGTACACCCTGGACAAGTCGCCAGTTCATCGCAGGGCTGACATAGAGACAAACAATCACTCTCACATTCACACCTATGGGCAATTTAGATTAACCAATTAACCTATTAGTGCATGTCTTTGGATGGTGGGAGGAAGCCGGAGTACCCGGAGAGAACCCACGCAGACACGGGGAGAACATGAAAACGCCA
The DNA here is from genome assembly GCF_902148855.1 of Sphaeramia orbicularis. NCBI lineage: Eukaryota > Metazoa > Chordata > Actinopteri > Kurtiformes > Apogonidae > Sphaeramia > Sphaeramia orbicularis. The sequence goes on along the minus strand of NC_043960.1, from coordinate 46,308,651 downwards.
CACAGAAAGGTCCCACCCCCAGTCAACTGGTGTTGGAATCGAACCCAGGACCTTCTTGCTGTGAGGCACGATGCGCTAACCACTGCACCACCGTGTCGCCCTAAATAAAAACACGCTAATTTTAATGGGTTTTGCACCAAATATGAACTAAAAATCGTTATTTGGTTATATTTTAAAGGTAGAGTTTTAGTCCAGAAAGAAAGTTGAAGAAACCAGACTAAAGAAGATGAAAATTATGTAAAAGAGGTAGAAAGGTTAAAATGACATACTTTAAGACACAACAAGCTGCATAAAACGTGCAACAAGAGATAACACAAAATAAATAATGACAAAACTCACCTTTAGTGCTTATTTTGATTATTTTGACTTCTTCAAATAAAAAAGTAAAATGAGCAAAATTGTAGGTTTTTACTGATGACATGAAAATTACGTTAAAGATGGTCTAGAACATGACAAACACTTAATAAACAGTTGAACACACGATTTTAGATTTTTCACACATCAAGAGGCAAAATATTACAGAAGATCACAATAGTAAAATGGTTGTTCAACATCAAAGTATACATGATAAAATGTAGGAAAACAGCAAAAACCTGAGACAGTGAGTGTCAACAGGTGGAGTCCGACAGACTATGGTGCCTTCTAATAAATTTCTTGTTTGGCTCCTTTTATTGTCATCAGAGAAGTTGAGCAGATAGAGTACGACCACCTCAGTAAATCTATCAGCTCATATACCTGGAAACAGTCCACGGACCTTTAACCATCACACACCCTCTTGTGTCTTTATCTGTTCCACTGGGCATTTTGTTTCTGCTCACCTCAGGACACCTGTGTTCAGGTTAGACAGGTAACCCCCACACCCTCACCTGGCACTGCCCACGGAGCAGCTTCACACCAGGGACCAGTACAGCGTTTGCCTCCTGCCCCACAGTGGTCTTAGAAAAATATCCTCCATCCTCAAAGGAGAACCAAAACTTCCTCAGGCAGAACTCACCTGAGCATTCACTCATAGATCAGTACAAACCACAGAGGTTTAAAAAGAAATCATGTCACAAAACCAAAGGAGCCTGCAGGACAAGAGAGGAGTGTTGGAACCCAGACATAGTTACAGGATGTCAAACCAAATCATGTGACTCTAAAACTGAGAACATTTGTAGGTTGTTCAGTAAAATTCATCACTGTTTTAATCTGGCCTCATTTGGACAGGAGGACTGAGTGGACACACGCACGCACGCACGCACACACACACACACACACACAAACAAACAAACACTTACCTCAGTAAATTAATTTGTTAAATAGTGGTACCTTGACTTACGAGTTTAATGGTTTCCATGACTGAGCTTGTAACTCAATTTGCTCATATATAAAATCAATTTTCCCCACTGAAATTAATTGAAATGCTAATAATCCATTCCAGCCCCATAAGACAAAATATGTCAAGATAATGTCTAGCATATCCAAAACATATTTCAAACCTATGAGTGATGTGCTTTGAAAATATGTGTAACTCATATTAAACTTAACTCCAATGCATATTTAGGTATGTGGACGTATTTAATGTGTTCTGGGCGACCTTCTTTCACCTCTTCCAGGCACACGGCAAAACATTTCAGCACCTTCCCTCTCTACAGGGACTGGACTTTGTTGTGGAGCTGGAGATAATACCCGTAATACTTAAAATCGTCATAATCTTTAAATTTACAATTACATTTAAGAAACTAACAAACTAAAATACAATAAATTAAATTTAAATACTCATTATTAATTTTCCAAGCCACAGGGAGCCACAGCAGAGGGATGTAACAGCCTCCAGAGCCTCCAGGTGTATAAAAATAGGGTTCATGGGAGAAACCCGTCAGTACTTCTCAAGACACCGTGATGAACAGAGAGATGGAGGATTTGGCACAAGGATACCAACTAGCTGTCCTCCAACATTTTTGTTTTTATTGGTTACCACATCTAGTGCCAGCATATCTTAAGCTCACTCGTAACTTGGATTTTGGTGTGCAACTCAAAGCAAAAAGTCGACTGAGTGGCGGCTTGTAATTCCAACAACTCGCAAGTCGGTGCACTAATAAGTCAAGTTACTATTGTATTTCTTTTTTTTAACCAGCAAGATAATATAGTACTCTATACAGTCATGGGAAAATGTTTTGCCGGTAACACAAATTTGTTTTGTCAGAAATGTGACTTATTTGCCAATAAAGGTGTTTTGATTCACAGCAGAAACATTTGGAAAAAAAACAAACATCTAAAAAAAACCCAAAAACAAAACAAGTGGTGCCAGGCACAACAAACCCCACCCCTCGCACGTATTGTAGCCTATTTTGGCATCGATCCAGCTGATGTCATCATGTCTATGCGTGTGCTGACATCAGCATATCAACTGCCTCTATATATGTGCCAAGTTTGAAGTAAATTGAAACAGAATTGCTATTTTTATAGACATTTGAAATTTCTTCCATTGTAACTAAATGGGAGAAGAAAAGAAAAAAGGAAAAGAAAGAAAAAATTCATAAAAAATTTAAACTTTGACCTACTTTTTCCAAAATGTAACCACATCTTTTCTGGGTCACTGGTAATCTATAAACCCAAACTGGTATGAATTCAATCAATAGTTTTGCTGCTGGAGTGTTAACAAACAAAGAACCAAACAAACAAACAACCAAACAAACAAACAAACCGAACCAAAAACAATACCCCTTGCCTCCCCTTCAGGGGGCAGGGTAACAAAACGATGGAGCCAAACTTGTGAAAATAAAATGTGTGTCTCTTGGTACTTTTGGCCACCACTGTACACATCTATGCAATGCACCATGTACTATGTACTAAAACTTAGGATTTAAAAATGTCACAAAAATGGTAATTATCATGATATGACCCAGGCGTGTTATACTCTAATGAAAACATGACTGTAAATGTTATATTCCATTGCGACAATAGGATCCCCTTAAAGCCCTGCAAATCTTCCACAGGATCTTTGATGTAGAATAACTGTGATCTACTGTGATTCTGTGGTTTTTGGGCATCTCATTTTTTGCTAAATGCTAACTGTGGGCTGTATTTCTTCCTGGTCTTGCAGGAAACCTCGGCCGTGTTGACTACATCAGTGAGTTTGAGTTTGACCTCTTCATTCGTCCTGACACCTGCAACCCTCGCTTCAGAGTCTGGTTCAACTTCACAGTGGAGAATGTCCGTGAAACCCAGGTGAGAACGCTGCCATTTTCTTCCTGTTTCTACATGTGGTACATACCATACAACCGCCAGTAGTTGCGCCAAGGCGCCCATCTGTCGGGAGTTCTGTTGTTCTTGCCGTAGGCGTTTTTATTGTCAGACTTCTAGGATCATAATAAATGGAGATTATATAAATATAGTTTTTGTTACTATATTTTACTAATTTTTCCATCCAAAATTGCTCCAGAGCAACTGCAACAATTTAATGCATTAGGATAATTTGGTTGTCTTATTTGTGTCATGTCACTTTGTGGTGCATAATTGGAGGATTATATATTTCTGACATTTAATCAATGACGTATGACTTATGACACTTAATCGATGGGTGAGCTACGGCCTATGGTCCGACTGGAATCTGATTTCTTAAGACACATGTATCACTTTCCTTCCAATGTCTCTCAGTGTGTCTGAAATACGCTCCTCTGAGACCCCCAAAGTTGTTTCCCCTCAGAATTAAAGCAGTCTTAGATTTGCTGCCTCTGTTTTCATCACAGCCCCAGAGCTTTATTTTCTTCCAGAGCCATGCCCAGAGCGTTGTGATTGGCTCACAGAAATGGTCACATGCCACAGAGATACACTGTATACGAAAACTGGGAGTGTGGCTTTGGGGTGGGGGGTGGGAAGGCTTGTCTTGGCATTTAAATACAACTTTGAAGGTTAAGAAGAAAGTAAAAAATTGGCATTTTGCTCTGACTACTGCTATGTAATTTAAGTGCAGGCAAACTTGTCATGCTTGCATATAAGGCAAACAAAATGTGAGAGGGAGAAACAATCTGAACACAGCTAAATAAAAACACAGAATGCAAAACACACAAACAGACATAGAAAGAAATTGATAAAGATGAAATAAGCCAAAAAAAAATAGAGTTATAAAGGAAAGGACAGAATCAGAAGATGAATCCACAGCATGCTGTTGCTGCTGTCTTCCTGTCGAGTGTCCAGCCCAGCCTATCTGAGGCTATCAGGCCTATCAGCCCATCTCCCTGCAGTGCTGTAGTCAGCACTAATCACATTTTATGGCTCTGAGATGAATGGGAGGCCTCGGCTTGGAGCCGGATCGATCCCAGGGCCAGATAGACCAGCACCAGCAGGCTGCAGCTCGGGCCAACAGGATATTTGCTGTTGTGGCAAAATGACAGAAAGTGTGTGAGAGAGAAAATGACTGGGGAAGAGAATAAGATGCAATAAACGACAAAAGATAAATAAATGTGTGCATAATGACACACTGGATATAGTGTCACAGGCAATAGTAAGTGTGGAGGTAACCATGTGTCCTCAGTGTACACTGTTTGGTACAGTTTACACACCCCCTCTATAGGCTCTTATACAAGCGCCCTTTATAGAAATCTGGTTGTTATCTGTCCAATTTCCTTCTTCAAAAGGGACTTGTGTGAGTTTAATCTACTCCAGTAGAAGGTGTTGTTGTTAAGTGCTGTCAGTGCATTTTGCCAAGGTGTGTGTACAGTGAGTCTGTCTGAAATCGTCTGAATTCACATATATCTTTGGTTTACTTCCTAATGGGTGTAATATTGTGATATTAAACAGAGGACCAGAACAGAGAAATTAAACAGACAAGGAACAATGGCATAAGTAAATAAAACAGCTATGTATAGCTATGTGTGGAGAGAGTGCGCTATAGAGATATCAGTGGGTTCCAGGGGAGAACTGGGCTGTTGGAGTGTTTCATCCAGCTAAGCCTTGCTAACTCTCTGCCTGAGCCAGGGGAATGGGGAACAGTAAAAGCCCGTGATATTGGAAGTGAGATGGCCATTTTGAAGGAATGTAAGCTGGTGAGACAGATTTGGTCTGCCTCAATCAGCTTAGCAGCTTTGTGGAAATTGGCTTCACCGTAGCACTGGTTATGATGGATGGCTGGATGGATGAATGTCTCTTTTTTGTATGTCCTTTATTTTGTGTTTCCCCAACCACTCACTTACCTCAAAAAGCCCAGACCAATTCTGGTTACGTTGATTGCAATAACTGAGACGACTGGACACTTAGAGTTTCTTACATATTTTTTTTTTGGCAAACCATCTAGAGAAAAGCACTTGTACACAGTAGTTTTTTGATGGTGTGGGAGGATAAGAAGGATCAGTGCAGTTTAATGTGGGTTTGTGCCATGAAACACCTGTTTACATCTGTGTTTGGTGGATGGTGGCACTGACAAAATGTCAGGGATTATCAAAAACTTACAAAGTAACACTGTACAGTGTAAAATGTTTGCTGTTGGTCTGTGACAAGTGGTGGAAAATGTGATCATGACAATGTGATTGTGATAAAAACATTCAACATGGACAATTATCATGATAAATGTCAAATCTTTCTTTACAGTTGAAAAGTTGATTTTTGGTCCTGAGTGAAAGGTGAAGAAGTTGAATGATTGTCAATTTAGTCATCTTCTGAACTGCATTGCATATATAGAAATGAACAACCTATGGGAAATTTAGATTAATCAATTAGTGCATGTCTTCGGACGGTTGGAGGGAACCCACTCAAACACGAGGAGAACATGCAAAAAATATAATAAAGCTTCTTTTTTTTGTTTAACAGACCTCTCTCTGCCTTGGATTTCGCTGGTCCAGCTGCTCCTTTTTGGATGATGCTCTTTTGATTGAATTTTGCTCTCTGGGTTAAACTGGTAGATCCAAGTTTCATCCCCAGAGACACTCATCTGAGAACTTTTTGACTGTCCCTCGTATGCCAATGTAACAGACATTTAGGTGTTGATGTTCATCACGTGTGATAACAGATGCATCCACTGGCCTGCTGAACACAAAACTACTTGTTTATTTACTATCACTACAACAAACATCAAAGGTGTAAATGGTGACAGACTTCAGATAGGATAAAAAATTATTTGTCTATGGCCACTGTTTGCCGCATTCAGATTTTTTCAGAACGTCGGTCCAATACGAAACACCACAGGGGCTTCAGCTCACTACGAAGCTGTAATTATGATGGGTTCCCATATGCCAGTGAACTGCTTTAAAATCCCTTACGTCATGTACGTGTAGTAGACAAACATGTTACGTTTACACTAGTGTTGTTTCAAGTTACTTATTCCTTAATTTATTTAATAATACCTAATAACAGGAAATTTTCATAGAAAACATTTTAACAAGTAACATGAAGAAAAAGAGGAGAAACAGCAGAGAGGACAAATAGATGTTTGCTTAAAGTCTGATGTATGAAGACACTGTTAACATAAGCTTCAGTCCTACATATGAAGGTACACTTTATTGTGCCTGTCAGCCCACAGGGATTGGGTTGGTGTTGACAAGCTGCCTAAACTGAACAAGCATTTTAAAGCTTTGCTTGGTCAGCATGAATTTACTGAACCATGTTTTGTGCATCATCACATATTTTGGAACACAGACCCAAACTCCTTTCTTCAATTGTAAGTTGTATTCACATGTTTACTAGCCATATCTATATCTATCTATCTATCTATCTATCTATCTATCTATCTATCTATCTATCTATCTATCTATCTATCTATCTATCTATCTATCTATCTATCTATCTATCTCTCTCTCTCTCTCTCTCTCTCTCTCTCTCTCTCTCTCTCTCTCTCTCTCTCTCTCTATATATATATATATATATATATATATATATATATATATACACATATATATATATATATATATATATATATATATATATATATATATATATATATATATATATATATGACAGATGATACGTTTTCAAAACAGCTATACCAGTCCAGTTGAACTGAGAAGAACTACCAAGAACAATGAACAATGCCTCTCTGTGTTTTGTTTGGACTACATTTACATGCCTTAAATATCACATTGTGGATGCATTCTTGCCATGAACAGTTCAGTGATTAGTAAGCTAGTAGCAGCACTTTATAATGTATTCTGTTGTTAACTGGAACTGGTGTTGTATGCTCTGTGTTCTGTTCTCTAGCTGTGGTCTGGATGAGCTGCAGCTCTTTATTGCTGGTTTTTTTTTTGGGAAGACTAGTCAGAACACCATTACTGTAGTGGTTGACACTGCTGGAAATGAAAGAGTGAATGACATTCTCATAGTCTTTTTAGGGCACAAACTCCTGCACTGGCTGTAATTTTAGCTTCATAAAAAGCTGTTTCAGTCATTGCTTTGACATGGCTGCTGAAGGTAAAATCTGAGCCTGTTTGCACAGTAAGGGGATGAACTTGGGATTTGGTTTTTGGTTTAATGTAAAACTGTTAGTAATCCTCTTCTCTTTGTTTGAAAAAATAATCTTGGTTTTGTTCTTTTGTAGTTGAAGAAATCTTGGGCTCATCCAGTCATTTGTTTGCTCCAGACCTTTTGGGCTGTTGTCACCTGGTGACAGCCAAGTATATCTACTTATCATCTAAATTGCTACTGTATGGTAACCAGACCCAAAGGAGCACGTAAAGGCTCAACAGAAGGGGTCCAAGATCTGATCCTTGGAGAATTCAACATGTCATAGTAACTCTTTAAGATTCATAACAGCCTTCTACAGAATTAAATAGGAAGCCTGGTTGAGATGTATGCTTGTTACAATGTTTGGGTTTATCAAAACCAGGATAAGGGCTTATCAAGGTTTTTCAAACACAAACCTGATACTGTAAAAAACATGTTCTTAACCGGGATACTTAAGTCCATGTAAACACTTCCTGTCTCAGCTCTCTCCTCTCCCTTTCCTTCTTAGAGTCTGTGTTTGGCTGCACTGCTGTGTCTGTGTGGTGATGCCCTTCAGCACTGACTGAGGATGAAAAATAAAATCACAAGCGCTGAAATAATATGGGAGCCTTCAAAAAGTTTTGCATCATATTTCCAAAATGAGAGAATTTCAGCTAGACATGTAACTTCCAGTTAGAAGTATTTCCTTTCTGCCCCTGCCTATGTTATGACCAGAAATCAGTGGATGAGTTGATATGACACCCCATTGGGTAAGTTGATATGCCATTCCATTCTGCTGAAGGGGTATGCTTGATGTCAGGCTCCGTGAAGGGCACGGCTGTGAGCTATTATCATAGGAGCCTTCAGGGAGCCATTCATAGAAGACAGGCAGTAAAACCTTGTGCCGAGCACCGTCAACTCCTCCAACCGCTGCAGGGGTGATTTGTAAGCCTCACTTGTCCAGGGAAAGCACAGTGCAGGGCGGGTACTCTCCATGATCAGGAAAGAGGATGAACTGAAGCAGAATAGGCCATGTGTTACTTTAAATTCGTAACGGGCCGTCATGACTTTAACATTCAGACACTGCTCACCTATTGAAATTCATCCTCAGAGATGTTATCCAGTCTGTTATGGTGACTAAGGTTGATGGCAAGTTAAATGAAATATTAAATAACATGTTCAAACTCTCTGCAAACCATTAATCTGTCTTGGTGAAGCTAATAAACCAATGGAGCTGTTGTTTTAGATACATTTTGTTGGTGATAACAGTTGCTCTGCATGATAATGTATCATTCAAATTAGTAGCTGACTATTAGTGGAGTTTTAAAGGCCCATATAATAATGGGAGCTGATTAACGCTTTAGTGCGTGATGTTTTAGCATCATTGGACATCCAAGACATTCTATAGTTAGTTTCCAACATAATGTAATTCTAGTGGTCTGAGAGGAAACAAGACTGTATACTCTGGTTACAGGGGTCTAAAAAAATCTATGTTATAGTTCTGGAATGTATGATTGAAGATCACCAGGTAGATTGTCAGTGCAGGTGCCAAATCAAAGCTAGTGTGACTAAAGATTACGATTGCAGTCTATAGTCTCTGCGATCTGTTTCACTATTGATGAAAGTGTGATGGCTAACCTGCACTAATTACCTTAAGCTTTTTTTCTTCTAATGTTTACAACAGTTAGTCTTGTGGAACAGCAGAGGGGGTTTCCTGGTTGTAGTGGTAGACATCAGTGACCTGTTTAGTGGATTTGGTTATTTTTATCCCTTGTGTGTTCAGCTACCTGTTAGACTATAGAGCCAGTGGAAAAGGGCCTCACTTGTTGCAACACTGATTGTCATGTAGTTACTTTTAGATCTTACTTGGTGGTGTTGTTAAAATGTTAAAGATTATTACAGAGGTCATCAACTGTAAAGGAACCAAGAGTTTTTACAAAATAGTTGTTTATTGGAGGAACTGATTCAGACTGATCAGACTCTGGTCTCTCTTCGTGGACCTCAAGCCTTTGAGATATTGTCTTTGTGTCTAATCACAGGCGTATTCACAAATTACTGTTCAGTTTACTTCAGATGCATCTCTACTGTTTTATTCAATGACTTACCATAGAAGCAACATAGTACCGCCCATAACATTTTGGCTTCATTCTTCCATAAGTGGCATGGATGTCATTTGTCTGTATATTCCGGCTTTTGGAAAGAGAGAAAATAACTGCAAAAAGAAAGTGTGTATTCTGACATTTTTAGCAATTAAGAGTGTCTTGCATCTTTAACCAAGTGATATCACAGCCCCCTTAAAAATTTAACTGTTGGAACTGAACTATTTTTGACTTTGATAGAGAGTAGATAACTGTTGAACCAAACATCCAAGTCAAAATAATAAATACCTAAACAAATTAATTAAATATTGTACATTACATCAAATCGGCAAAAATCCAGGCAGTTCTAGCTGCAGTTTTATTTTGTTGACCAGTCGTTTTCCCTCCGAGTCAGTGTTTCCAGTTAAGAAGTCTAATATTATCTCTGATTCAGATATGACATGTCACAAATGTAGCTAATTGGGTTTAAAAGGCTTCTAAAATCTTTTACAGTGTGACATTCTATGTGTAATTGAATTATCAGTGGGTGAGACAGTACAAATAGAGACACCGGTGGAGCTGAGAAACAGAAGAAGAAGTAAAGGAGAGAGAGAGAGAGAGAGAGAGAGAGAGAGAGAGAGAGAGAGAGAGAGAGAGAGAGAGAAGGCCCAAAGCAGCGTAATGAATGTGATCCACATTGATTTTTTTTCCATACAAAGAGAGGAAGACAGGGTATAGGAGGAGAGGAAGGGGGGAGTGGTGTATTTACGATAAATGACTTGTTCACTGGGCAGTATATTTCGCTCTCATCCTAAATAGAGCAGTTCTGGGAAGTCAGCTGTTGGTTGTAGTGTTTAACGTCAGTGCCAGCCTGTATTATTGGGCTCCTTATCTGAGCTCTGGACACTATCCTATCCATTGCTCTAGGTTACGTATAAGTAGATCATAACATCTAACTTCCACTCCTCCCAGTATTGTCTGCGTTGCAAACACACTCCAGCTCTTTTTTCCTCTTCCAGCCTCGTCTCCCCATCCTGTTCCTGGGTGTGTGTTCTCTGACATGTCTGTGTTGTGATGTCCTTCTGCAGTGACAGAGGGAGTAAAGGACAGGCGGGTCTCTGGTGAGCAGCGCCAGATGAACGTGGGTTAATCATTGGTGGCGTAGCGTGGCCGGGAGCGTGCTCTGTAGACAGCTGGCTGCTGACGGATACTTGAGGCAGGATCACTTTGGGGCTGCCGATGGGGGGGGTTTGCACAGAGTCCTGGAAAAAATGTAACACACAACTTGTTTTACTGTTTCTAGGTATGTGTTTGAGTAAGGATACAAAGTCATATTGCAATTATTGTGGAAAATATTGGAATTCATGATTAGAGTATACTCACTTAGATGTTAAGGAAAATGCACATCTTATTGAAATGTGTATTTTTTCCAATCTTGAAAAGTAGAACAACTGAAAGAAAATAAATCTTTACTTGTATTTTGTGTGTTTTACACAGTACCTTTTCTTGCTCAGTGAATCCAAACACAGCAGACACACACTGCAGCTTCAAATTGCAGCCTTTTGTGATTATATAATTGCACAGACTGACATTGCAATTTGATTAATTTCATAGCTCTATGTATGAGTGACATTGACATGAAATGAAGCTAATGAAAACATTCATCCCACAATGCAAACTTTTCTCCTAAAGTCCAAATGAAATAATGTCATTAAGAGCATTTATTTTCAGTAAATTGCCGTGGTAAATATGGTCAAAATAACAAAAATGCATTGTTTTCAGACCTCCAGAAATGCAAACAAAACAAGTTCATATTAACCCATAAGGACCCAGTGTGACTTTTGTGGCAGTTCCCAAAGGATTTTTTCTCTCTATTTAAACTTTCCTAAGTGATTTATCACAATTTATTATATTATCCTCTGAATTTAGCATTTTTTTCCAGTGAAAATCATCTATTTTCCTTTGTTTAATTGACTGATCATGAAAATGTTCATAAAAGCTCAGCATAATGTCAAAGGTTATTGTATCTAAACAGAAAAAAACTGAAGAAAATGAGACTTTTTCAGTAAAATATAGCATTAACTGAGCATAAACCAAGTGTGTCTATCCACTGGCATTGATCCAACTCCATGGGTTTTACTGAAGAATCAATGATGTAGAAGATCTTTATGTTTCAACTTTCACTATGGAACTTCTAAACGTCCAAATGGGTCATATCTGATGACCATGAAAAGATGACAAACTGCATTTTACACCAATTATTTACATGGATTGATAGGATTAGTGCATCAACATTATAGATCAGGAAATGCTTTTGATCAAAGGTGGCTGTTTGGGTCTTTATCAGTTAAATTTTGTAATGTTGTATATGTAGTTGTCCTGTGTACATGTCCAAATTTAGACAAGTCCTCCATATTAAGGGTTACTTACACTTGTTTTAGTTAAAACTATATAACTTAAATGGTAATGTGAATAAAACATTATGACATTATCTACTATTATGTATTTTATTGTTTAGAGAGAGATTGAAATGACATACTGGGCATTTAAAGGAGCTATATGAAGTATTTCCTCTTTAAAATATTATAGTGACCTAAAAGTATGTATTATTAGAGTGTTTACAATAAATACTTCTGAAGTTGTGTCCAAGACACAAATATATTGTTGGTTTGTTGTGATATGAACTGAGCCAGTTTCTACTAATGGGCTCTTGGGATCTTGATCAAAGCTTCAGAAAGTGGCCAAATGGAGATGAGAACAATTTAAAGACAACTTGTACATTCAAAGAAAGTAATGAAGTGATAAAAAAAATAGACATTTTACTACATAGAATAGAATTACTGTTGTTTTCTCCACTTGACACAACTGTAAATGTAAAGAATGGAGTTTGATTATGAAACATCTGCATTTCTTCTACACAGGTGCATTTGATTGTGAGGCTTATGAAGGTATAAAGTCATTATGGGATGTTCTTATCTTTGCTAAGTTGGCGTTTGTTTATCCATGATTCAGACTAAACTATGACAGTTCTGACCTTGTTTGTTTGATTCCAAACAGATCTTTATTGCAGCCATTGACAACACAAACTGTAAACGGAGGTGATTTGAGGTTTAAAGGGGCTGTTTTCTGTCTAAAAACAGAGCTAAGCTCACAGAGCCGTAATGTAATCTATCAGCTGACGCAGCACACGGAGATTAAAAGACACAGTGTTATTTTGAGCAACTGTCAAAATAAGCATCTGTGAGTTTATTTTGAAGAAGAAAACTTGATACTACAATAATACACACACGTGGGAGCAATGAGTTTCATGCTTCAGTCATTGAATGATAGAGTCTGTGGAGAGTGTGTAGTGCTCATTTGTTGGTGGTTTTGCTAGTATTCACTGGGTTGGCTTACGTGACTATTAGAACACCAGTACTACATCTAAGTATTTTAAACAAAAATTCCTAAAATGTTAACTAAGGACTTGTTCAGATATTAATATTTGGTGGTTAATTGTGTTTTTTAGTCACAGCGTTCATGTTTCTTCATGCTTTCCACCAATCTTCTATTTGTTTGTTTTGTGAACAGGTGTTTTTGCCATTTTTGCTGTTTTTGCCATTTTATTCTTGATCAAATTCCAGGTGTTTTCAATGTGGTTCAGGTCTGGAAATCTGGATTGATGTTTCAATTTACACATGCATACACACATATGTACATCCAGTACATTCCTGTTAAAGGTCTGTGTGTATTCTTGGCCTGTCTGTCTAAAAGAGTCCAGATGCTGGCTGTCCATGTCATTTTAACTCCTTTGCTTTGCTTTTTCTTTCCTCTCTGCCTCAGCTGCATATGGCTTAAGGTAGATAGGCCTGCATCCTGTGCTTGTGGTCTTCTTTTTCTTTGGAACTTCGTTTTGTGAGCGTCCCCTCTTGGAGTCTCCAAAGGAGAGACATTGGCTTGTGTGTGACTCTGCCAAAGGGATTATTTCACTTCAAACACATCGCATGGGCCCAGAAAGTTTAGGTTCCTAGTTTCAAACCCCATTTAGGAACTTGTGGAGAAACTTGTGTGGTTTTGAAAGACACACAAGACATCAGAGAGCTGTTGTAGGGTATCGCAAGTGACCTTGTTCTGTTAAGGGGAACTAAACTCCTTATTGTCAAGGCTGATGCTCCCCAGATCACTTCATAATGACATGGACAAAAGGATATGACAACAGCACAGAATGAATTTTCAAATCGTCTTCCTGATAGCAAAATTACTTTTCCCTGGGTTATCTCTGCTGACGCAAGGTTCCTTATCAAAATTCATTGCCTTATTTTTAGCTTGATTCACTTAAAAAGAAGGCGCAGACCTTAAGGGCATGTTTTGAAATAAAGCAGGAGCACTTTTTATTAAGCATTTGGATTCTCTTTATTCAAACAGCATTGACTAATGCAATTTCCTGGGAATTGTATGGTTAAAAAAAGATGAATCCTACTTAATAGACATACACTTTGTTTGAGACCTTTGCTTGTGGCTTCATGAGAGACTTTTTTTTTTTTTTTTTTAATGAAACAGTTTGTAATTTGTGATATGTTTGACTGGCTCAGATACAGATGCATGTGAAAATTAGTTGTGTGTTTGAGTGCGACTGTGCGTCCATCAGGGCCATCGTCAGCGGGCTATTCAATCGGAGCTGAGCAGTATGGTGCTGAGAGACATTGCCAAAGTGGACTCTGGGCTCTAATTTCATGAATCAATGCGCAGATGCAAAATACATTCAAGTGTATTTAATAAATACTGGACGTTTCATGACTACATATCCGTAGCACACATGAGCTGATGTTAAAACAGTTGCTTGTTTCACTCATCATTTGATTAGAGAATACCAAATGTCCATTGATGAAGGTTTTTATGCAAAGATAAATGTCAGTCAAGACATGTTCTATTAACAGCCGTGGATCTGCTCTCACATATCATGCTGCTGAAGACCGCTCAATGTTGTCATGCTAAAATTTGATTGTTGTCAATAGTGATAATTATCATATTAAATATCAGGTAATTTATTCTTTCTTTAAGGCTGATTTGTAGTCCTTATTGAAAATGTAATAAGCCAGACACTCGTTTGCATTTTTCAATGACTTATTAAAGACATAACAAGATGAAAATGTGAGGAGATGCAACATAACAGCACAACATGACAAAAACTATATAAAAAAAAGGCACAAGATTGAAGTGATTTAAAAGATGGTTATTTAGGTAGAACATTCAAAACATTATATTAAATAATACTAAATAAATTGACAAACATTAAAACATTATGTGAATATATTCGCTGGCAATACAAACAAAAGGAAGCAGAAAAATGTACATGACAGATGATATTTAGTGATAGAGTGAATGGTTGCTGGTCTGTATATGTCAGCCCTGGGATGAATTGGAGTCCTCTTTGTCCGATAATACCTGAAATGGTAACACTATGTGACACTTATCAGTATACACATAATATTCATCCACGTAACCAGAAAAATGACAGTTAATAGCTCAACCAAACCAATCTAAACAACAGGCACTTAAATGGGCAAATATGAAACCCAAGTGTGAGGCCAGCATATGTTAGGAATAAGTTAGTAAAACAAAAGACTAAACACTATGCAGATCCAACTGTACAAGTATTATTTGTCACTGGGCGAGCCAAAAAACAGCAAAAATAAAGGTTGAATTCTTACTTACTGCGATTTTTTGATATAACTTGTTTTTTTTTTTTTTTTTTTTTAATACAGCTTCTGCTATCAGCTAATCCATTGTTTTGTGTTACATTGAAACGATTCTGACCAGAAACAAATGGCCCAGGGTTTAATAGGTTTAACAACTGATAAAAGGTAAACAAACAAACAAACAAACAAACAACAAAACAGAATAAAAGGAAATAGTTTGTATGATACTACAGATGTTTATGCACCAGCCACTGGAACAAAAATACATTAAATGTTGAAACTAAAACTGGTTTGTTACTGAACTGATGAATTCTCCTGTCTGTATGTCTTATTTTACAGACCATAATAAGAAACAACAGCTAGTGGACCCCCAAAAAATCCTACACTAAAAAAAAATAGTAATGAAAAATAAGCACGACCTTACTTACTGTGTGCCCTGGTCCTTTATGGAAAATTGAAAAAAACAACAACCAACAAACAAAAAACCCCAACAAACAGTCAAAACACACATCCAAAATGCCATGCAGTTTAAAATGGAAGCTGTGTGTCTTTTGATAGGTTTCACATGGAGGCTGGCGGTGGCGGGGGGCCAGCGGGCCTTTACAGTCCTTGAATAGAGAGAGCAGGGTTGCAAGACACAGCATGGAATAAAAAGAAAAAGGAAGTGGGGCAGAGAAAGAAGGATGAAGGAGAGCGATAGTGAAAAGAAGAGGATGCTGGGAACCTCTGTTGAATGTCTGATGCTCTTTGGAAAAAAGTGACGACACGAAAGCAAAATGACATTTTAATAATTCTTCTACCTGTAAATCTGTTACATGGAGAAATCACAACCTATATTTTCCACATTTGCCATATGGTGTGAAGACTGCTGGGACAAAATACCATTTATTTTAGTGACAAATACTTCATATCCATCAATGTCACTGTACATTTGTAATGATTATTTCTTGGTTTTCGGATGATTTGTAAAGGAGGCAACTAGACGAAAACATCACAAAAAATGCAGCAAGACACTGATGAAACAAAAACACTGTAAAAGACATAAAGAAAATTAAAAACTCTGTAAAAGATGAAGCAAGAACAAAATAAGTTAAAGATGAAAACAATGTAAAAAGATGCAACAGGAAGAAAATATTAACACTTATCAAGCAGTTGAGTTTTTCAGAAATGTTAATTGTAATAATTAAATTTATTTTCAACTGCAAAACATGTAGAATATGTAGAATAAGAAAAAAAAAGTGTTTTAGCTGACAAATAATGGCATTTATGTATCACAGTAAAATATCATTTTGTGATAAATATCAGTATTGTTTTATTGCCCCACTCTGTGCTATCACATCATCAGTCTTTAAAGGAGTCTGAGGAACTTTTCTAACCTGAGAAGAACCCAGGTAAGAGACGAAGAGGTATTTGTGAGTTTTGGGCAGAAGGTGGTGAGGCCTGGTGGAGCTGCTGTTCATCTGCATGAAACGATGAGGCTGGTGTCAGGACATGGATCATCCTTTTACACCGAGTAATGAATACAGATTGCACACCGGATAGAGAGGCTCTGCAATCTGCTGCACCACAAATGAAACAACTGCCGTTCTAATCAAATAGTCTTTTCATGCCAGCGCAGCCCTCAACTTGGGTTAAATTCAATTCCAGATTCACAGATTTGTGGGTTGGGGGGTTGGGGAGAGGCAAGGGGGAATTCTAAATGTTGTAATTAGAGTATTGTTTAATGTGTATGCGTGTAGATGTGTGTGATATGTGTTTGTGTGTACATTGGGGTGGGGGTTCCCTGGCATCGTTGTCGTTAACCACTTGGTTATTTTAGATAGCAGTCGGAGGAATGGGTCCAATCACAGCAAACGAACACACACACGCACACGCACGCCCGCACAAATGCACACATTTAGCTAATTATGCCAACTAGTGGCTTGGGAGAACACGTTTTCTGTATTCTGTATTTAGGGAACAGCGAGGAGCTTTGAAGGAGAGCCGCAGTGCCTCTTTGATGCTGCTTTTGTTTTTTGTTTGTGTGGTTTAATAATTTAATCAAGCCAAACGTCCTCCTTCTCTCTGTAAGTGTCTGTTGGTGGAGGCTAATTACTCTGCAGATTGTTCTCCTGGTGCTAGAGATGAGAGTTTAGATCCAGAAGGGGGAAGGGGGGTGCTGATGGCTGTAATTTAACAGTGTGCTGATGGGCTAAGCTGTCTGTCGACTGCTGTTTTATTGTTTTGGGAGGCTGCTGACGAGAAACTATTCTAATATGCACCATCTGATGAGAACGCATGAAATGTTATAGTCAAATGTCTTATATCTGTCTACCTGTCTAATCTGTCTAATATTAAATAATTGCTTCATCAATTAATTGAGCTATCTGTAATTATGTTACACACTGCCAGGCCAAAAAAAAAAAGTTGCACCTGCAATATTTCACTGCACCACCTTTGGTTTTGATTACAGGAGATGTTCACTGTGACTTCTTTTTTGACATCACATGTGCTTATGTAGTGTCACCATAAGGTTCATATTATTTTTTTCATCCATAGTTGCATTAGTTTTTGATTATTGATGATGAATCAAGTCTTCATCACATCCTAAATTAGAGTCTGGACTCAATGGAGGCTAATCTATGTTTGAAAATGATGTCTCATTCTCCCTGAACCATTCTGTCACAAGCCTGATGATGATCCTGATGAATCCTGGCATTGTCCAGTTTTTTTGACGTTAAAGACATGAGAGGCTACTTACTGCGCCAGTTAGAGTTCAATAACCTGTTACAGCTGAAACATTATTAACCACTGCAATACTTACCCATGGAAGAATCTGAACTATTTGCTTAGTTAAATCCAGTGAATATCTCCTGTAATCCAAACCCAGGGTGGTGCAGTGAAAAAGTGCATGTGCGTCCATTTTTTTTTGGCTGGGCAGTGTATTATTGTCTCCATTTTTTATTTAACCAGGTTGGTCACACTGACATGAGGAATCTCCTTTTCAAAGGAGACCTGGTCAATACAGCAGAGATACAGTCGCATAATTACAGTTTTACAAAAATAAAAGCATTTGCACAGAAAAAAAAACAAAAAACATATACAATCAGTCAAAACATTTACAGACCAACAGCCTTGATTCTAGAGTTTTAACGCTCTCTTTAAAATCAGTCAAAGGAATCAGCGTTTGTAGACAGAGCTCAGACTGAAGCTTGTTCCAGGCATCAGGAGCTGAAAACCTAAAAGATTTTTTTTCCTAATTTAGTCCTTATCTGGGAACAAACAGTTTCAAAGTGTCCACTGAACAAAGATTGGAACTCCCATGACTTCAGGTTCACAGTGGACATAAATAAGAAGGAAGTGTCCCCAAAATTGTTTTGTAAATTAAAATATACCAGTGTTTGAGCCAATGAGCAGATAACAATTCCCACCTTACTTTTCTGTGCTTCCCCTGTACAAAAACAGTTGGATGAAACAGAGAGAATAATATGCTCTTTCCACATCATTTCCTATTCGTCTTCTGTCATGAGTTCAATAAAGAACAGTGCCATCAGCTGTTAGTCTCACTGTGAGCTTCATGGATTTAGAGTTCCAAAAACACTACAGCTCCACTGTGGACACATAGTCAGTCAGTTATCTTCTGAATCACCTTGTCCTCGGGAGGGTCGCAGGGGTGCAGGAGACTATTCCAGCTACCTATGGGCGAAGGCGGGGTACATTCTGGACGAACAACCAAACACTCTCATATTCACACCCTATTAGTGCATGTCTTTGGTTAATGGGAGGAAGCCGGAGCACGCATGGGGAGAACCCACACACAGGGAGAACATGCAAACTCCACACATAAAGGTCTCGGTGTTGGAACTGAACCCAGGACCTTCTTGCTGTGAGGTGACAGAGCTAACCACTGCATCACCGTGCCACCCTGGACACATAGTGACTTCAACAAATATGAAAAAAGATGGCCCAGCAACTTGGAGGAGGTGGTTTGTGGGATTTGCACCAAAATAGAGATGGTCAAAGATGGCAATGTGGAAAATTTAAAAACACTCCAACTTCAGAAATCCAGCCACAGTTCAGTCCCAACAACTGGATATTACTGAAGCTTTTAAAAAAGAAAAATGCTGCATATGCTTGATAAGCAGCATTATTTATATGAATTTAAAGTTTCTTTAATGGAGTTTATACAATGCCTGCCAATTCAAAAAAAAAACTTGTGCCTGTCGAAGCATAAACTGATATATGATGTTGGTCTAGTATTTAAACCAAATCTCCTCCACATGTTTTTAATAGAATTTTACTTTAAATGACACTTTTGTGGAGTGTGTGATTTCTGAGAGCATTGTTTGGTATTTTGTTGCAGAACTACAAAGAAATACTTAAAATTGAAGGAAGCATTGAAAAGAGAATAAGGACTATCAAAGCTTTTTTTAAGAGACAAATAAGAAATGAGACTAGATAAGATCACTGGCAGCAATTTGAGAAAGAAAAAGCCACTCTAATTTGGAAGTGTAGGTTGATTCATTGAAGATAAATACCCACTAAATAAATAAGTGTTTATATGCCTCCCATAAGGTTTAGTTCTTTGAGTTCTCTTTGCCGTAGTGTGATAATGATAGCCTTCTGGTAGCATGTGTCTGAAAGCCATGTGTGACTGTATAGGTTCCGTTTGTGTTTTAACATAATCATCTAGAAGCTATAACACTTGTTCCACCTTATTGTGTGGTGACTGATGTACAGGATCAGTGCAGATATGAGGTCAGCGTATCAGCATTTCACAGTGTAGTGTTACAGCATTCCTTTCTGTTTCTAATACAAATTTAATATGACATAATATAGTCGAGGGATTGTTGGGAGAGTAGAAGAGTTAAACCCAAAACTCACATTTAAGTCTAAGATCTGCAGCATGTCTTGTATCTTTGTGAGCTGTATTAGTGTGTTTCTAAGAATTTTGAAAGATACTTTATTTCTCTTAAATAGCTTTTTTTGTCTATTTGGATGCTTATTGTTAGTCAGTAATTACACCTGAGTTCTGTTCACTTATTTTTCAGATTCCATCCTGCATGTAGGGCTTGGACACATTTTGTAAGTGATTAGTTTTCAGTGCTGCTAGCTCTAATTAGTGTTGTAGTAATCACATCATCAGGCAGACTGGATTAGTTTGTACAAATCTACTGTATAATGTTACACACTCAGCATGGGGATAAACACATCATCATTTGTGGTGTTAAAACAATACACGGATGACTTGTCCCTGCATTGCTTTGAAAGTATCGGGCCTTTATTGGAGCCACACACGGTTGTGCATCATTTTTTAGTTTGCTAACAACTGTGTTCTAAGTAGCTAGTTAGCAGTTAGTAAATAGTGGTTGAAAAGAAGTTGGACTCACCGGGTACTGGTGGAGAAATGGGCACTGACTACGGAGTATGACCTGTCGAACAGTCCGGATCATCCTACATTTTATTCTTAGAAACAGGTACAGTGAAAAACTGACCTCATTAATATACATGTCTGAATGTTACTGAAGATCCTTCATCCTCATTGCATCACTCTGTCACACCTCAGTATGATCACAGATACACTGAAGAGTGAGAGTTTAATTTGATTTTTTTCTTGGTTTTCTTTATTTTCTTGAGTTGAAGAAAAATTAATTTCCCCCTGGGGATAAATAAAGTTTATCTGTATCTGTAGCACCTTACCTTAGAGCCAGCAAAGGTGTTTTTATAGATAACACTATTTAACACTATTATTAATTGTAAGAGTAGCTTTCAAATGCAGGCTTTTCTGTTGACTTCCCTTCAGATTTTTTAGAACTATTATTACAAAAATGTGACAATATGTTCTTAGAGTATCTGATCTATATCTGGTTGATCAATAATCACAATAAGACCATAAAACTATTGCAAGTTCTCAAACATCTACAAATATAAATATATACACTATATTATTCTTTGTTCATTTGTGTCCATGGTTAATGATTAATCTGCAAGAGGTTTTCTGTTCATTATAAATAACGTGATTTCTAAAGTTAAGCTGCATGTGGTTTTTGGCTTCAGAAAACAACTCAAAAAAAACAAAAACAAAAAACAGAACCCTCATCTGAACATAAATATCAACTGTTGGATTTTATCTTTTGCAGTGTATTCTAATAAATTATTACATTAACAGATCATAAGTAGTAATCAGTAGCTCACATTCAGTGACTTAAGATATCAGCCTTTATCTAAATGGTCTGTACTCATATTGCTTCAGTTTCTGTTTTTTCTGAAACTTTGACCGTCGTCATGTGCCTGTAACAGTCGTCGTGGGGCGGGCACTAGTTTACCACTTCACAGTAAGAAGACCCACTCTGGTTGAGATTTCAACCCAGGATCCTGTTGGGCAGTGGTGTAGTAGTCCCTGGAGGTAGTGGGTATACTCTCAATTTTTAGGTTCTTTTTTTTTTTTTTTTTAAGTCTAGAAAAACACTGTTTTAGAAACAGTGACATATAAGACTACTCTATTTCCTTTACCCAAAAATCCATCAGTAGTATTTGCTCACTATTATAAAATTATCATGACTTGATCAGGAGCAGTTTGTAGGTTTTACTGGTCACACAAGCAGCTGCATGAATGTAAACGTATTCAACACGAGGCAAACATAGGATAACGTTAGCCTTTCATAACATTAGCTTACTCACACGGTTTAACTATTTGCGACAAAATTTCTTCTCTACATGTTCAGTCATATGACCAGTAGTTTAAAACAGTGACACATCTGGAAACCACCCTAAGACTTACCTCAGAAAGTAGGTTCTCTTGATGTGTCACTCATTCGAAAGACGTTTATTCCGCCTTTCTCATTTGCATTACCAATAATCATGCATCTTTCAAAGAGACGTGCAGTGACCTGTAAATCAGCTGGGGTGGAACTAGCACCTGAGGTGTCCAATCAGGTTCCAGAGGTGGCAGGTGCTAGTGAGCAATAGTTTCCTTTGCATGACCCACCCTACTCTGCCTCTGATTGGTTCATCAGTCCTAATGCCTAAAGTTAACTAATCTAATCAGTGAAGGCAGCAAGTACTAGCCAATTAGAGGCAGAGTAGGGCGGGACATGGCTTCACCATCCTAGGGGAAAAATGGGCAGTTTGGCTGCAGATATTACTGAATATCAGGGGGATTTAGAAGTGGGTATACCTAGTGCTGACTGAGAAATAAGTGGGTATACTCCGTATACCCCCATACACCCTGGACTACACCACTGCTGTTGGGTTTACCTCTTCTCACGGCATCACACCTGACTGCCCTCTGGTTTCCTCCACTGTTAACACTTGGTACATACAGGGTTAATTCTCTGTCAGTGCCCACGGTGCAGATAAAGATCTGGTCCATGAGTGTCTTCAAGGGCAGATCACTGCTACTAATGTGTGCTTTGTACTAATGTTAATGCTACGTACTGTGTGTGTGTATTATGGGTAAAATGCAGAGACCAAATTTCCCTTTGGGGATGATAAAATGACTTAACCATTTTCTAACCTTAGTGTAGCATTTGACAGTGGGAGGGGCTTAGCAAAGGGTCAGTTGGGGAGGATTTTCGATTTTGTAATAAGCCACAAAAGCTTATCTGACAAGCATCTTTGTTTAGAGGAAGTAGGAAGATAGGCAGGATTAAATGTAGCCCATGGTGTTTTAGTGTGTGAATACAGTATAAGCAACCTCACCGTAGCTCTGTGCAGTTAACACTGTAATTAACACAATATTAATTCTTTTCGTTTTTTTTGTAAATGTTTTAACAGCAGTGTTTCTCCTTACAGTTGCTAGTGTTCTGGAGTTGATAACATATTGAATCTCACAGCGGTGCCTGTGTGCTCATGCTGCTGTTGCTGTTGTGGTTATTGTTTTTGAGGGAGTGGCTCTGCCGAGGCCATGGACCGCTGTACTGTTGGCTGTTGTGGATTGTTTCGGTGCTGATTTGATGTTGCAGCTCCTTGAACAGAGACACTCTGAGACTCTGGTCAACACCTCATGTGGTTAGGTCAGGCCAGTGGGCCTAATTTACTGTATGTACTGTCAGTGACACTGGGTGGTGAGCTGGCTGTTAGTGGCAGGCCAAACAACATGCTGTGAGAGGAGACATTTATAGGCTACTGTGGCCACTGCAAACATGCTCACTCACTAATATACACTCTTATAGTATGATATAACATGTTGGCCTTGGAGCGGGAGTACAGCATCCATGTGTGCATGATGGGTTTAGGCTCATGCAGAGTCCTATCTCCCAGCAACACCTGGGGCAGGAGGTGTCAGCACTCTGCATGTCCATAAATCAAGGCTATGGTTTCAAATGCGTGTGTGTTGTGTCCATTTTTTTGTGCCTCCAGATGTACTCTATATTCAGAAGCATAATGTCAATGAAATAAAACAGCCGTTATTCAGGCCGGTTGGTTCAGTGTGCACACATGTTATATGTGTGTGTGTCCGTGTGTGTGGGTGTGTGTGTTTGTGTACACTTGCATGTGCATCATGTGAGGCCCTTGGGGATCCAACTTCCTGTTCTGTGATGGTCACATCTGCTATGAATGTTTCATGTCTCACTAGTGGTAACCCGCTATGGGTGGGAAAACACTCTCACAGAATAGCAAGTATCCAGAAAAAAGGGAATAATTTCCATCATTATAGACCTCCGTTTAAAATTCCATTTATTTTGACATTTACCCATAAAGCTATATTTCTTCAGTACAAGTGCATTTTATTCATTCAACTGCAATTAATTGTCCAGGCTTGTTCCAACATATAATATATAGCAGCAATGCTTCTGCATTTAAATAACACCTGGTTTATACTAGTGCTGCCAAACATTTTGTTTAAATTTCATTTATAACAAATCGACACGTTTAAACTATTCAAAAGTTTATTTTTGTGTATTTTGTCCCACAAGATGAACTAATACGATGCCTGTCACAAATACTGGCATTGACATGTTTGTTTAAGCCTGTCTTAAGACCTACACATTATAAAGTCAGTGTGGGTTGGATGGTCTGAGCGATCAGTGCTGTCATTATCTATGGGTGCATTAGTGAAGTGTATTTCCTGTTGTAGTTTTCTGTCTGCACTGACACAGGTACTGATGTTGCGGCAAAATCTACATAATACAAAAACTATGTTTACACTCCAATATTATCTGAGTGTCTGAGCTATCTACAATTTGAAGCCCATCAGAATAAATGGTTTGTCTGAGTGCAGGTTGTGTATAACATCTATCTTGTGGTTCCACATTTTTACCGTCTACTGACCAAAATATGAAGTATTTCCAAATGGGGCTTTAACGTTGGCTGAACTGCAGATCACTGTCTCTGTGGCTGAGTTGGGCTTTGTGGCCACGTGACATCACAATACTATCAAATATTACTTTTCATAATTTGATGGCTTTTTTGTTTACAATTTGAATAACAGATTTAATTTCAAATGTTTGTTGACTGTGGTTTATACCTCTGCATGAGGGGCTACGGTGCCACATGAGTACTGCAGCTGTATGAAGGTGGAAAATGTTTCAGATACTGCTGAAACAAATGCTTTTCTTCTTTTAAGTCACGTTAAAGTCAGCACTCAGTAGACCTCACCTTACTGTGATCACCACTGTCACAGATGAAGGAACGTAATCAAAGTGACTGTAGGGTCATTATGTAACGGACACACAGACGTTATCCTAGTTCAATATGTATTTGTTTGTGTAGATATAGATGCATAGGTTCCACTTATCCCTTTAACATCAGCAGCTGTGGAAAAGATAACTAGAAAAATCTAACCTGATGGTGCTATAGCACAACTAAAGTGGCGGCGTCTGCAGGAGTAACGTCAGAAATGTTTGCTATGAATCAGCTTTCAATGAACAAAAACAGTCGAATGAGTGTAGTTGTATAATGAGGCAGTTTCCATGAACATGCCAGCTGTGTGTTGAGTTCATTTCTGATGACCATGTCCACATGTGTATGGGTTTAACAACCCATAATTAGATTTGATCAGATTAAAGGTGCAAATGTTTGAAGTGAGGATTGATTGTGTTTACCTTGGCAACCAACCATCTAATACACAGCTCAGTTTTGTTCTCACGGAGAATGAGTCCCATCAAAGATTCCCAAAGACGAAAGTAAACTTTTTAAGCATTCTATGTAAAACATAGTTCATGTTGGGGATGATTGTGTGATGAAGACACCTCTGCTTTGTTCATCCTCCATGTGTGATATCTCCACTATGGCAGCAGGTTTGAGAGAGTGTTTGAGAGTAAACAGATGTTGTTTGTCTTTCTGATGTTGAGATTTTCCATCTCCAGGGATGCAACGGACGTGTGCTTTTCCTGTACGCTCACCAAGGAATCAGAGATGGAAACAGCTCAAACAGATGAACACTGTTTCACAACTGAAATGAGACTGGAGAGTTTTGTTTTGTTTTTTTTTACACTGCAGTGCTTGTGGTCAATATGGTGTTGTGGTTGTACTGGTTGTTGAGATAAATTACGTGTGGTTCAAAGGATGTTCTTTTTTCTCGAGTGGGATCTAGACGTCCTTTCCACTTAAGTGCTTTGCAGCTTTTTTACATCTTCAATCTGTTTTCTATTCTATTTTCCCCTCAACTTATTGGCAATTCAACGCTTTTTTAGAAATCACTGAAGGAAGGAGTGGGAAGTATTGATTGAATACCAGATTTCATTAATTTATTCCCAAGTGTCTTTTAAAGACAGGATTGATGATATCTCCCTCTTTTAATAAAATATAAAGGTTTAATTCTTTTAAAGGTCCAGTGTGTATGAGTTCCAATGTAATACAAAGTTAATAATCATAAATTAGTGTATAATCCTGTTTGTTTTCCTGACTTTAGAATGAGCAAGTTATATTTTTGCTGCCGTCTTTCTACAGTCAGGCTTTTCTGTTTTATGGTCATCAGTGTTTAGGTTTATTTCTATGACCAGACCAGAGTTGAATCCCCTTAACTAAAGACCCCAGAGCAGACAGAACTAACACAGCCTATAACAATGGAGTGTTTTTTGGCTTTAAGTGGCCACTGTAGGTCCGGTTCAGGGTGGTGGTGGCGGTGGGGGAGCAGAGCGTTACAGTCTGAAACTTGACTTTTAAAGGTCAAGTGTGTAATGCAGCAAGGTTTTTGTTTTCCCCATGATCATAATGCTGTCGTGCTGCACCTGAACTGTTCTAGGCCACATTCATCTAAAATCAGAGTGGAGATTTACTGGTTGACAAGACAGGTCTACCTCCCATTTCCCCACTAATGCACATATGTCTTCTAAAAATACTATTAATATGATTGAATCAACAAATGCACAGCTCAAGCCAAATAACATCAGACTAAAATGGTCCATATTTTCAGTTGATTGTACACAATGGAAATATAATTATCAATTAAATCCTTCTACACCGGACCTTCAGTATTATGATGCTAACTAATGGACTGTTGGATTGTTTAGATTCAGGCCTTAATGGAATAATATGAATAAAAAAAAGATAGTGTTTGCAAGTAAATCCACACATAACACTAAAAGTGCTCCTGTAAAAACAAGTGTTGATGTATGAATGCACTGAATGGAATGATTCTGTCTTATACACTTGGTGGGATTCCAAATGATAGCTGGTATATAGCTTGGTTCCACTCATGTATAGTTTGGCACACAACCCTCCCGCCTTTTAATTGTGCTATCATAGCCAGCCACCATAGAACACACTGACAGCCTATGTGTGCTGTCAAACCCTGAATCCCCAAGGAAAATGTTTCCTCTGTGGCTCCCAGATCTGGAAGTGCACATCAGTACACTCAAATGAAAAGCCTGCAACGTCGAGGACCAAAGGAGCGAGGGAGGGAGACGAAATGGGGGAAGACTCAGATAAAAGACAGAGAAGGGTGGAAGTTTGGTGTATAATGAGCAGTTGGAATGTGACGATTGCTGAATTAATCAGACCGCTAGTGCTCATACAAAGTAGGCAGAATGCTTTTCATGTGACAAATGTGTAATTAAGAATGATTTTATAACCCCCCCCCCACACACACACACACACACACACACACACACACACACACACACACACACTCCCCTTGATGGACTAGAGGTGGGCGGAAGGAACAAAGCATTTCTGCGCTCATCTGCATGAGTGTCTGTTTGTGTGTGTAGAGACAGAGTGTACACGTATGAGTGAGATGAGATGGAGGCTTTAATTACAGTCCTATTAGAATAACAGCCCCCCCCCACCCCCAGCCCCCATCTCTCACTGATACTGACTGATGGGATGTTTTCATTTTGGCACCTAGCCTTTTTTTGTCTTTTGGATTTGACACCACATTTTTTCAGCCAGAACATGTGGATTTTATAGAGTTTTCTATTTTTTTTTTTTTTCCCTTTTTTTTTTTTCTGGCCCACACCCTCTAGATATTTGCTCATCTATTTTTGCTGCAAAAGTGAATAAGGTGCTGGTTGATCTGGTTGAGCTTTTAACAACCTGCCTACAAATGGTTTGTTTGACTGGCTGGTGGTCTGGCAAGGTTCCACTGGCAGCTGTTGAGGTTTGGAAATTGTGAAGGGATGTTGGCCAAAATAACTTTGCAAGTGACTTGATCATGTCAGTTGATATTGTTGTTTTGTTTTACGAGTGTTTTTGGCAGGACTGTTGTCATTAATCAACAGAAACAGAGAGCATTGTAAATGAGTCAGAGTTGTCTAACATGCATGTCCAAAGAAAAGGCACGTACAGATAGAGACGACATATGCTCCTGGTGACAGTAGGTGTGATGAACCATTATATTCATCAGCTGAAATAGTTTTTTCACTGTATGTTGTGTCTGCAAAACTTCCTTATTTTATTGTTGAGTCGTGCAGTCAAATAGAACTAGAGATAGACTTGTTTCAACACTTACAATGTATTGCATCACCCTTTCTTTTAATCTTTTTGGTGATATGTGATGTAAAATAAAAATAGGGACAAAACTTAAAGGTTATTGAGGAACTAAGAGAACTGATGCCACTTGTGTTTTTGGCTGTTTTTTGTGTGTATGTTAATAGGATCAGTCTGCTTTATTATCATCTGCACAGAAAGCTTTAAATATTGGTCCACTGACCTTGATATGATAATTTTCTTTTACAGTGTGATGTGCTTTTTTATTGAAAAAGAAAGGAGTGGGATTTAGCATCCCTTCAGAGTTTAAAAGTTGGAGGATGTATTAAACAATGACGCTAAACAGTGATCACACTGATCCACTGCAGAGGAGGAGGAGGAAATGAGAGACAGGGATTATGTTCAACAGGATCAGACTATAGCCTTCATTTGTAAGTGTGTATGTGAGTTGTGTTGTGTGTGTATTTAATTGGACCTTTGAGGCTTTAGGATTGTGTTTTCAGTTAGTTTATATCTCCTTTAGAAAAGAATTGTATGTCCTGTCTGTAAAATTTGGCACAAACACTCACTTGGACTGAAAAGACATTAGTGGCCAAATGTCAAGGCTGCTGTGACCTTGCAAAACACATTTTTAGTCAAAAAAGTCCTCCTGCCTCACAAAAACAACAAAAAAAAAAATACTGCCACTAATTGTAGGTTGTTAGAAACTGAGAAATTTGCAACAGTTTACGACAAAGATAGTGGATGCATCTGACTGAGTGCTTGGTTCTTGTTTCGCTTTGGTCGAACAACAACTCAGTCAGAATTCTCTCCAGTACAAGTAACCTGACCTGCAGTTCATGACAGATTTTTTTTTATCACTGGAAAGACCCTTAAGAACAAAACAGTTGACTGGAGTTTGATGTGGTTTTCCACACTGTCCTGCCCCCGTATGACAGCAGCAGCTGATTCAGCCTAGTGCAGTCCAGTGTTGAGGAAGTCAGTGTATAACAGTTAAGGCCGGATTCATGCTCAACCTTAAAGACATATACGGACGGAGTGTTCTGTCCGTCCTCAGTGCTCATTACATCCGTATTTCTGTCAGTACTCTGGGAACTTTCGGATGTGAACCCCAATGGAAAATGCATTTCCTGCTCAACAGAGATTCTAAATACAACCTGTTTGCTTCCTGCAATATATTGTTGTCTTTCTCCAATCATCTATGGCATATAGGTTTAGTTAAGAAAGACTCATTTAGAATCATGTTTGTCTGAAGTCCATATAGATAGAAAACAACTGATTTAAATTGTGAATCATCCATATCATTGAGAAACATGAGATTTAACTCTTTATCTCTTGACTTGAGAAGTAAATATCAGACCAATTTTCTACAAGTTATGTATCTTAACATGAACATGAACATTATGGCATTAAAATGTCCTCTTAAACCGTCAGGCATCAGTATAATTTACCACCTTCTTGAGTCAATCAGGACAAAAATGTCCATAGTGATGCATGGGGGTTAAGACGCACAGATCAGGAGAAAATGGACTTGGATTGAAATCTGTCTCTCTGTCTCAGACAGAAACTCTCAGGAGAACTCGCAACTGAAATCTCCTCTGGAGGAGACAGTAAATAAACCATTACCTGTCGTTGGCCAAGTGTAAGCTACATCATCTTTGTATAGAGAGGTTCTTGGCTTTTACTTATATTAATTGGAGACCTTGACTTTTGACCTTTTGACAGTAAATTTTGCACTTTTTGCAATGTTCTGTCAAGGCATTCCACAGAAATCCCATTTTCCATGTAACTGGAACTAGTCAACAGAGATATAAACCAGCTGAAAACATGGATCTAAACCCTCAAAGGTCCAATTAAACATAAACGCCTTAACCTCCTTCCCCCTCACATATAAAGTATGCAGTCGGATCCTTGTGAAAATAATTATTTTGCAGTCCGTTCGTCTGCCTCCACAGCAGTGGATCAGTATGTGGTCATTGTTTGCTGTAACTTTAAGCCTCCTCCTTTTTTATTATTTTCATTATTATTGGAAAGTGGTGATTTGTGAAATTTCTGTGTATAATATCATATCTGGTGCAGACAAATGTGGTGTGTGTATGTGTGTGTTTTGTGAAAGTTGCTAGTGCAGTAGAGGCGTAGCTGTCCGTCATCAACCAAACTGCATTAACCTCGGCCTCTGTGCCTGCAGGGCCCACCACTTCCATTTCTCTGCAACAAATACAGGTCTTGGCTCGGGGCACCCTGGCAGCCAGCATAGTTAATGACTTATTTACTGTTTAATGGCTGTATATTGCACCACAACAACAATTAATGAGAAAAAGCCACATTCACAAGCAGTGGGGAAGCCAGGTGGTGGAGGTTATTTTCTCCTTCGAACTTTATCTGAGCTCTGCCTTCTGCTCCGGCCTGATAAACTCCTGCACACTGTACAGAGACCGACAGGCTGACATCTACCGTTACACACTCGGGGAGAAAAAAAATACGGCCACTTTTATTTTCAACATATTTGTCCTATTCTGTTTTTTCATTCGGCCTAATTTTGGTTTGAAATAAACCCGTGGTCCTGAAATTAAATTAGTGATGTTGTGTTTTCTTCTGTTATTTTCTAAACCCAATAAAAAAGCATGTGACTCAGCTGAAAATGTTCCCTTTTTTCCCTCTCCTGATCACTATCACCCTCATGCCTTTCAGCTTCTTTGCCCACCCTCCCGTCGCTCCCACAGAGCCGTTGCCTTTCTCTGTCGTCCTCTGTTCTTCTTCTCAGCTCTCTCTTTATCCTTGTGAAAACCATCGCTCAACCACTGAGCTGTTGCAGGCACTTTGTTGCTGACCATGGTGCTGAAAGCCTCCTGCCTTCCAATTGCCAGAGTGTTCATTTCATGGTTCATATACCCCGTTCTCCATTTGTCAGAGTGCCGTTAGCCCCCACGCTTATTTCTTTAACCCTTTCCCTTACAAATAATAACAAATCAAATGCACATTTGTTTTACTTTAATGCCATGGGTCTCCTGTTACTTTCAGGCCTTCAGTTAAGGAGGTGGTGGTGGGTTATGTGCTATATGAGCTGTGGACACAACGTGTTGCATTAAGTTTTGACATACTGGAATTTGGTTTTATGTTACTGGGTTTTTTTTCCTTCTTTTTTCACTTTTACGGTGGTTTTCGTACGTTTGGTGCATGGCAATGTCTTATATTTAAACCTACCTCTCCCAAACACATGTGTTCACTCATTTCTCATAGTGGATACAGGCTTATGTGTTGTCTCCTTCTGGCTACATTTCTGATTTCAATTAGAACCTCCTCCACATAATATGGCTGCATTTAACAAATAAGAATGTGTTGATGTTAAGGAATCTTGACTCTATGCCATTAAGCATTTTCTGTTCTCTGATCATAGGGCTGTGCTCTTTTAAATGTGAAAGTAACATGGCATACATTCCTCTTTATAGCACCAGTGCATTTCTCTCATTTCTTATCCTTGTAGTAGTTAGTGTTATGTTGGATTTGTAAAAACATGCATTCAGACTGGTATCATCATTGTTTACATCTGTATTTGTTGCTGACCATGTCTTCACAATATGAACATGCACAATAAACACGTCACATAAGACTGAATCATAGAGATTGTGAAAAACATACCCTCGGATTCTTGGCAAATTTAATGTTTCTTTATTTCCTGCAAGTCAAGTCATTGTCATTACAATATAGAACGGTGTAATTGGAAGCTACAGTTATTCAGTGGAAAAGACTTTTACTGATGCTAACACTCCAGTACTTATACCAGTCAGGTGGTCCGCTTACTGTGATCATTTTGGATCTTTTTATACCTGAATCTAATGCTGCTTGCACTTTGAGATAATTTCCTTTTAATGAAAAGTAACTGTGCTGTGGAGAAAAGGCAGAAGACTCAGCAGCATGAGAGAGGATAATCACAGAGGTTTAGAGCATTTTAAGTTGAAGAAACTGCACAGGGAAGTGGTTGTAGGAAGCAATCAGACTAATGCTACTAATGCTACTTCATATCATATACTTAGAACAATAAATAGGAGCAGCTGAGTGTGGAAAACTACCAGAATATCTGACGCCATGTCTTTACTTACCAGTACTAACGGTGAGGGTAAATGAACCAATATTACTAATAAAACTGAATATTAGACTCAGTTATCATCGTGACTTCGTGTCAATGTCAAACTGACTACTGTAGGTGGTTTCCATTGTATTGTACACAGTTAATATTTTTTACTATTGCGGTGTATTTAACTCCAAAGGGGAATCAACAAGAGGTTGAAGTTGAAGATTGCATCACTCTACCCTAACCTTTCCCTCTCCTACACTGCATAAAACCTGAAAGCCAATGATGCCCATGATGCCACAGAGCATTAAAAAGAATGAGATGAAGCCTCTTCTGAGCTACTGGATGACAATACAATAATGCTTATACTCAGGTAGTAATATATTTGTGGTTCCCAAACATTCTCAGCTTCACAATATCAATTTTATGTGTTTTGGACTGAATGAATGAATGAATGAATGAATGAATGAATGAATGAATAAATAAATAAATAAATAAATAAATAAATAAAATAAGTAAGTAAGTAAGTAAGTCACTGATTTCTATAATGTCTACTTGTCACTAACCCCTGCATCATCAAAACAGAGTTAAGTCAAATGCACTTAGTTATAATGTTGTTCCATGAGTTACTGACCAATGGTCAGATAATGTCCACAATGAATAATGCTCATCCTCCTCCTATTCCTCATCCTTTGGCTTCAGCTCAGACTTCATCTTGTTAGTCAGCGTTCATCCGCCTTGTGTCAGGTTTGGGTCAGGTCTGGGTCGGGTTCAGGTCAGGTCTGGGTCACTACAGACCCACTTTCTTTACAGTTTCATCGTGTTCTGGCATTTTTATGTATTTGTCATGTTGTATCTTACAAATTATTTTCATCTTGTGTCATCTTTGACAATATTTTATTTAGTTTTAACTTTTACATCTTTTGGGTCTTTTATATAATTTTCATCTCTCCTACTCTCCCACTCATTAACTTGCCCTAAGTGCTCCTCTTGTATTTTAATTAGAAACATGATTTCACAGATCATGTTATTGTTATGTATTTTAGTCTGATGGTTGGAGGCCCAGTGGAAACAAGTCTGCAACCCAGTTTAGCAAAGGCAGCACTAATGAAAACAGAATTATAAATATATCAGAATGCACTTGTAGGTCATTCTAAATCCTCATAAATTGTACAGTTTGCCTGTAACACCTCCGTCACAAATATATGATTATTTTAGGTCTGTTTTATCTGTAAAACATTTTTTTTTTTTTTAATTAAAATTGTCTTTAATCTGCAGTGAAAATTCTCATTCGAAACTGTAGTTACAGCCCCAGCAGAATATTCTTTCATTTCTGTTTCATTTTCTTCGATGTCCTTCAGTTAAGAGGGATACGCTAGTTTTGGTTTCAAATTGTCCTTCATGCCAAGCTGGATTTTGTGAGCAGTGCTATGCCAGACACTAAGTAAATGTGTTTTTCAATCTGTCTGCCCCCCACCCATCCTAGTCTCTGCCTCCGGACTCCCCTGTGTTTTAGGACAATCTCTGTGTCTTCTGATCTCTCGCTTGCCTGCATGCTTTCTTACCTGGTTTTCCATTGCCCCTGCCATCATTCCTCCCAGGTCTCGATAAATAACCCTGCACCTCTCTGGGCCTCAGCTTTACTGGCAGTTGCCGGAGCACATTTGTTAAAATATCACCTGCTGCAGAGGGGAAATTGATACTGCTGCAATGTGCTCTGTGCAATAGAATGTTTTTTCTTCTTGTTGTCGCTGTTGTTGAGTTAAAATTCCATGATACAGACAGATCTAAGAAAGTTCAGGATTTCTACAAAAATGAAGAATAT
Organism: Sphaeramia orbicularis; assembly: GCF_902148855.1. NCBI lineage: Eukaryota > Metazoa > Chordata > Actinopteri > Kurtiformes > Apogonidae > Sphaeramia > Sphaeramia orbicularis. The sequence continues at coordinate 46,274,754 of NC_043960.1, read as the reverse complement.
TTCACTTGTTTTTTTGTTTCTCTCATTAAAAAAAACAAAAAACAAATCAGAATTCAACCACTGAAAAGCTGCTGTTGGGTCATAGAGTGTAATTACAACACGAAAAACAACTACAAAGATAATATTTGTTAAAAAAAAATGAGATCACTTGTATAGAACTGAGGTGAAACAGCTTTAAATAGTCACAGAAGGATTCCATGTTATTGTTGCGAGCTGCTTTAGCTATGGAAAATAGAAGGAACTTCATTAAAATATGGAAAACTGTTTAGTCTCTTTGGTTCTACTTCATTGCTCCAAAAACAGGCCAATGATCAGATGAGACATCCCCAGATGACCAGGTAAGAGGAAGAAGCAAAAGTTCCTCTCTGAAATCTGCCATTATCCAGATGGCACCATTAGCGATTAAGCCAGAACATTTCTCTCCTCTTATAATTGACTCCATAGGCTATTAGGCAGGTTGGCACTGGGCGAGGTCCACTGGTGCACACTCCAGATGTTCTGTGTGTGTGTGTGTATGTATATGTGTGTGTGTGTGTGTGTGTGTGTGTGTGTGTGTGTGTGTGTGTGTGTGTGTGTGTGTGTGTGTGTGTGTGTAGTAAGTGAGATGGGGGCATGGGGGGATTGGGGATGCAGAGTTTGGCTGTTGCCGTGGGTACTGGTGGAGGGTCCAGGGCTGCCTACAGATGGACGGAGGGGCTGGGTGGGTGCTACGAATAAGTCACATTCAATTATATCAACATCTCTATCAGTCTGTCTGCTCTTAGTCTCTGTTTCTTCCTCTGTCTCTCTAGCCTTGGGGGAAGAAAGATTAAAGTGTCCTGTTTTCTGTGTAAGATCTCTGTCTCTGCTTTTTCGTTTTATTTGAAGATTAAATTATCTCTCATCTTTTGTCTGTATTTTAGCATTTGTAAGCTGAGTGATGTTTTAAAGACATTATTAAAGCTAGTTTCTGTTACAATACTGCAAATAATGCTCACAAGAGAAAATAATACTAACTCCATTTGTAGTGTTGGCCAATTCAGCATGTGTATTTTAGGGCTGAGCGCAAGTGCTGTTCCATCAATAGGTTTGTTGGCTTATTATAGGTCTAATGTCCACACATCTGCATTTGTCAGTGTCTGTATTTGATCCAATCTGGATATATTTGAAGTATGAACAGCAGGAAAAACTACAGTTTCAGGTTAAAAACAGCTTCTATAAACCACAGTGGTTTTATTTAGTGCGACCTCCCTTTGTACTTAACATGTTTTAAACCGTTTTGTTCAGACAATATGAGATTTATTGCGTTAATTTTCTGATGTTTTATACCAGGTTTCATTTAACACATGTCAGATGTGTCTAACTGTTTGTGTTGTTTTTTGTCACGGGGCCAGAGGTCACAGTAAATAATGACTTTAACCTTTAGAACACATTTAGTTTAGTTTTTGTGTGTCTTTAATTTGTACCTGTACTGGTCATGCTTGCGACATTAATTGTGCTTTGTGTATTAGTTATAAGCAAGAGAGGCGCAAATTCAGTAATAAATCGCTATAAATGCACGACACTGGACCTTTTTATTAAGTAAATTACAAGCGTGGGCAGAACCTATGGGGAGCAGCCATTGCCGGGCAGAAGTGACCATTACCAGTGATGATTCCAGGTGATTGAGTGCCAGTAAACAAGCAGCTGTCAGTGAGTGAGATTACTGTACATAAAATTTAAATGCTGTACATATATTTCCTGTATTTTCCTGTTGTATGTGGAGGAAAAAGAATGAGAAATAAATATGTAGCTGAATTAAGATCTGAAAAATAGCAAAGATTAAGGTGGCCATAGACTTTTGCACAGGACTGTATTATTATTCCAGAATAATATTATAGAATAGAATAGAATAGAATAGAATAGAATAGAATAGAATAGAATAGAATAGCCTTTATTGTCATTGTGTGTACAATGAAATTAGGAGTACTACATGTATCCAGTACCATACAAGGTGTCACAAAACACTATTTTTAAAGAATATTTATCAAAAAAAAAAAAAAAGATTGAAGTACATGACACATGAATGGAGGATGACCTACAGCATGTGAAATACGCTGTGGCAGGTTTCAATGGGTTAAGAATTGTTTGTTTTTTATGCAGACATGACCCAACTGTAACATATTGATAGAAAACAGGCAAATAGTGAACTGTGTCTGAGATACATATTTAGCACTGTTTGAACTAATTAGTTATTAACACACAAAGCCCTCTGTACTGACGGGTTGGTAATGAACTGTAGGTGAAAAAACACAACTGTAAGAACAAGAACATTTAGGTTTTCCTCTATAAAACACTGTAGCCTACACGGAGATTATCGCTGTGCACAGTAACTCAGTGAGTTTGCACATGTATGTTTTCACTCTGTCTTTCTGAGCTCATCATCTTTCTTTTGTTTAGTTTTTGCTGTAAAGATGCCTGGAGTTAATATGGATGTTTTTTTGTTTTTTTTATGATTTTACAGCAAATACTCTTTACACAAATGCCTGCGGATTAAAACTCATTAATCAAGTCACACGTTTAATATTGATGAATCATCATGTAGTGACTTTAATTAACTCGGTAACATAGCCACGTTAACCCATAAAGACCCAAACATCCACCACCAACCAAAACCATCTACTGATATAAACTGTTAAACACCTGTTGATCCACTAATCCTATCAATACAAGTAAATAATTAGTGTAAAATACAGTTTGTCACCTTTTCATGGTCATCAGATACATTTGGACATTAAGAGGCTTTGTAGTTATCGTGGAAACACCGTCATCCTCAACAACATTGATTCACCACTAACACCCATGGAGTTGAACAGTGGATGGAGACACTGGGTTTATGTTCAGTTATTAATATCTTTGCTGAAAAGGTCATCTTTTCTTCAGTTTTCTCTGTTTCTGATAAAATAACCCTCAACTGTAATCTGAGCTTTTATAAACATCTATATGATCAGTGAATTAAATATAAGAAAATACAAGATTTTCACTGAAAAAAATGCAAAATACAGAAGACAATATTATAATAAATGATGATAAATCACTTAAGAAAGGTTAAATATAGAGAAAAATTCATCTGGGAACTGCCACAAAAGTAGCACTGGGTCTTTATGGGTTAACGGTACAACCCCCATGATGCCATGCTCTCTGTAAAATACACCATTTGAAGTGAATGTGAAGGCATGGAGGGACAAAAATAACTTACCTGACAATAAAAGCTCAACATCTGTGATTCATCTGTTACATGTGAACGAGCCACAACACCGTTATCCTGTCAAATGTTCTCACACTGTAACTTGAATTGAGAAGTTCGGTTTGACCAGTTGGCTCTGTCTTAAATCGTCTGCGCTACATGTCAAACAGGAAACGTGTCAAACAGGAAACTGAAATATAATGTTCTTTTTCATTACATTTTAATGGTTAATCAATGCCAACGAGAACATCTGCATTTAATCTTAACTTTCCATTCATTTTCTGCCATATTATTCACTAACTTGTACTTCTAATTTGTATTATGTTATGTTAATAGTTTTTTTTTCTGATAGTGACTTTGTAGCTGTGTAGTCACTTTATTTCCACCTGTAAACTATTGCTGCTTTCAGGCACCACCACCTTAAGTGTTACTGTTGTGTAATATTGTACAGATTCAGAGGTTTATTTTATTATATTTTAATTTATTTTATGGTAGTTTTTATTGTATTCTGTTTAGCTTTTGTATATTTTATTTTTTATTTAATATATTTTTTGTTTCATGCTACAAACACCAAGACCTCGGTAACTATATTTCGTTCTATCATGTCTATTGATTGAATGACAATAAAGCTGAGTCTGAGTTTGCAGCTTGGGCTGTTTTTTTGGTTCCATTCCTTCTGTTACGTCACTAAGATGGTGATGATGCCCATAGTGCACTGTGTGAACACACTTATACACTCAATATAGTAAGTGCAAGTACAGAAAAGAGTGGATTTAGACAGTGTCAGTCTTCCAGTTTGATATTTACAGCTGACGATGAACATAGATGGATGAATATCTTAAGTTTTTTCATGTTTCTCTTTAAAAAAAAAAACACGAGGCCAGAGTTTTCTCAGCCGTCCACCTGGTATCAGATAAAAGTGGAAGGAGAGGCTGATTCCAGAGCTGGTGCTGGAGCAGTAAGTGTTTGTATTACATTACTGACTGGACTTTCAGTAATCCTTTTATAGCTAAAAAAAGAGCTAAAAAGCCATTAATTATTCATGTCCCCATGGCTGGTGGTAAAGAGGAGAGGCGCTCTAGGGTTTCCATCAGCTATTAGTAAACAAATCAATGCTGAGGCTGAGCTTCGTGTCAGTACAGAGACATCTGCCCTTTAGCATGACTTTCAGGTGGGAGCTCCAAATGGACCCACATGACACAGGATACTGACTCTTGATGACAAAATTCAAGCATGTGGAAAGAAAAATAAGAGTTTGTCATGGTGTTTTTGTGATGTTATTTAGTTTGAATACCTGCAGGAATCTAAAAAGCTGTCCCTCCGTGACGATGGCACTTCATTTATTCATGACATCAATCTAATTTGTGAGAACAGTTGTAGTTACATTACTACCCCGACTGGTTCAACACATTATGCCATGGGGCACACACACTCCCAAAGTTGTCACGACCCACCCAACAATAGGTATTTGATATAATCAAACAGCGCAGTTTGAAGCCCCTAATCCAATTTCTTTGGCAAGATGCATTGTAATTTGGTATCATCGTAATTATGAACTGAATTGTGAACTGTCTGTAAGGGAATTAAATTAGCTCGCAGAAGAAGAGTAATATGATTGGGAACTGGGAGAAATCAATACAGCAGTACTCGTCATCTCAACGTTGACCTGAATCTTGCTTGAATGTGGATCTTTGGGGGATTGGGCTTAATTCAATCTTGTGGAGCTAACGTCCCCTGTCCCCTCCACATGGTTGACAACAGCTCTGTCTTGATTTAGACTGCTGGGCAGGAGCCCTGCTGGGGGAAGCAGAAAAATAGCTGCAGCTTGATTTTATCCATCAGGTTGTGAGAAATGCAACTACAGCAGACCTCTACATACAGACACCTATGGAAGGACCATTCAGTCTGTACACATACATGTTCACTGTCATGATACGTGTCCTGCTTGTTCAGTAGCTCTGTCATTAGAAACACAAACTGGGCAAAACATTGTCAAACTTTCATATCAGTCAGGTTTGGTGTATGTCACTCTACAATAAGAGTATTTCTTTCAAGTGCAAGTGAAAGTTTGGGAAACCAGACACTTATTTGTGGTTTTAAATAATTTGTACAAGATAAAATGACATGTAGAGGACAGAGATGAAACTGGGCAACTGAATGAAAGTGTGGTCATCAAAAATTATAACGGTAAATGTCAAATAATTATCTGTCATAGATAAAGACTGATCTCTGTCCTGAGTGAAAGTTGAAGGAGCCAGACAGTTATCTGTAGTTTTCAATTATTCATGAAGAAGATGTGACAAGATGAAAATGGTGAATAGATGCAACAAGACATGAATGACATATTAGACGGAACAAGATAATGATGAACGAGACATAACAAAAGTCAGACAAAAGTGATGTAGAAGATGCAACAAGATGAAAACATTGAAAAAAAAGAAATTGACGGCAACACATCTGTAGATGTTGATTTCGCAATTTAGCTTGTATTCTGCTTATATTACAAGACAAACACTACATAAAAGATGGTGATTTGTGCTTCAAACTCTGCTTTATGGTTAGTTTTTTAGCTGACGTACATAAACAAGCTAAATCCAAAAAACAAAAGAAAAGTCAGGATAATGATATCAAATGATAGGGCGATGATTAACATTGCTCAATGGCAGATTTACCTATTGGTGCCCTCTGTGCCCCCACCCCCCACCCTTTGTACATGTTAAATGGTTACAAGTGCTCAGGCTGGGATTCGAATATCATAACTGAGTGAGCTATTGGTCCACATGCACTTCAGGGCGCACACGCCATTTATGACGACAGTCTCTGTGGTAAATGGAGTTAAATCTAAACTAAATTAAAGTTTAATCATGAAGAGACAACTGTCTATTCAAGCAGCATTTGGGTTTGTATGCTGGAAAAACAAATGGGCAGCCACAGAAGGTATGTAATGTATTATTGTACAGTGGGAACCATAGAACTGCATGGACTGAATATTAAATATCTTTGAAAACAGCCGGTGACTGAGTGAATCACACAAAGTTGTCAAACATAGGCCTATATCTCTTCTGTATCCTGTTATTTCTAATGTTTTATTATTTGGAATACAATGGAATTCAATGCCATAATTGAGGACAACCTTATTAAAGCCAACTCTTTGCTTTGGTTCCAAAATTGCTAACATTAGTGAGGTTAAATTGTATTCATTTTATTAGTGTATGATAAAAAAAAATAGTTTTATCTGATTTGAGGCATTTATAATGTTAATTTTGCTTCACTTCACCCCCTTGAACCCCCACTGAGGCTCCAACCCAACCCCACTATTCTCCTGTGCCCCCCCCTTTCATTTTTTTCTGGATCCGCCACTGTTGTTTCATGGCCCGGCCTTAAAGCAGCGTATGCTACGTCTTTGTATATCTGATAAACAGCGCATCCATGCCACTGCACCTGTGTTGACAAATGGTTCCACAGTGGAGTTTATAGAGATTCTGATCCTCGTGGGTGCAGCTCATCAGTGGAAGCTCTGCCCTGATGGAGGCAGTAGCTCAGAGAGAGACGGTTAATGCAGCAACTGCAGCAGTGCTTCAGTCTGATGGATGAGGTCGGAGTAGCTGAAGCTGAAGCTGGAGGTGGAGGTGTGTATAGAGCTGCTGACACAAAATGAAGGTAAATCACCACCTCTAAACTGATGTTATACAGGCTGTTTTTTCTCAGCTTCGTTCCCTCAATTTTAGATTTTACTCATAAGCACACAATATTTTGTGGTTTGGAAATTGTTGTATGTATGAAAAAGGCCAAAAATGGTGTCATGAAGAAACAACAGTCCATGTTAATAGTTATCTGAATAAAGATCTTGGAATTATTTCCTGATTTTGAGTGAAAGCTAGATGCTTATTTGTGGTTTTCAATTATTTGTAAAAGACATGACAAAAATGCTGAAAAGATGCAACAAGATGAAAAAAAAGACAGAAAACATATAGAGATGAAAATAAAATTTAAAAAAATGGAACAAGATTGTGGCATCTAGTGTAGTGAGGACCCAAGTGCAACACAATCAGACAAGTAACAGTTACAACATATTTTAAGTAGTCCTTTCACAGATGCAAACCAAGTTGTAGGAGAGCTCAGGTGAGCAGGTGTGTAAACTGTATTTGAACCCAGGTCTTCCACATGGCAGGCAAGAACCTTTCAGCTAAACCAACAGGACAGGCTGGACTGAGGGCTCAGTTGAGCTGTCATTAAAGAAAGGCAGTAGCTGAGAATGGAAATAACCAAACAGCCACAGGTGGACGAGAACCAGGGAACAAACAGGCAGATGTCGGAGTCAGAAACAGAAGACCGTTGGTTTTACTGAGGCAGAGACATTAGTGATGTTACCTGTGACCCCAATCCTTCGAACCATGTGTCAAAAAAAACCAAACCAGTTTCTAGTGGAGCTTGTATTGGAGCTTGATTAATTTTTTGCTGATCACATGACCCATGACGTCCGAAGCTTCATCTGACACATACACCACATGACTGGTTCCACCGCTGATTCAGTGGTAGCGGTTCACGTGTCACTGCTGATAAATCTGAATGTGTGATTTGATGAGAACATGAACAAAACAAACAAATAAATAAATGAATAAATAAATGTATTATTTGCCCACATCAGTAAAACCAATGAATTAAATGGATGTGAACATATGTGTATATAAGTTGTTAGTTTTGCATTGTCTGCCTGGACAAGGGTTTATTCCTCACTTGTAGCTTTACTTAAAAAACAGTATTGGTTACTGTCATCCGTAACCACTCTGACACAACAGACAGAAATGTGAATGCAAACCTTAAATGTTGGCTCCGTCTCGCTCATCCACCCTCTCTCTGCTCGCACCTCTCTCACAAACACCACCTCACTGGCTCCGCCCCCATACCTTTGTCATCCACTCACCTTTCCAACAATTACTGCAGCGGTGATTCTATACATATACTTCCTTGGTTTTAGTGATGTGGACGAGTCATGCATTTATTTGTTCATTTATTTATTTATTTCATTGCTTCAGAAAGCTTCACTTTGCCATCACTATGGGATGTGGTCAGGAACAGGCCATGTCGAAACCGGGAAATCAGACAGAGGACATTTGCTGGAGAGTTGTGGATGCTCCGATGACAGTCTGACAATGAATGAATGAATCAGGGCAGCATACATACTGTCACTTGACACTATCAAATCAAGTGACGTTGTGGTGGATTGAGGGAAATCTGTTTGGGAGCCAATGGCAGAAATACAGCAGAGCCAGGGAGGAAAGTTCCCAAGTATGCAGCTGTTCCAATCACAGTGAGACTAGCGTTCTTAGGAAGTCCGTTCTCTGGGACCATAAAATAAAAGACCTAGTAGACGACAATGATATATGATGATGTAGCAAAAAACAAAAACACAAAACAAAAAAACTGACATAAAAGGGATAACAACACATAAACATAACCAGAAGATAAAAATGTCAGAAAAGATGCAACGAGATGAATATAATGTAAAAGTTAATGGTAAAAGACATTTATTTGTGACTTTAAATTTTCTTCTTGCATCTTTCCATTACTTATAGTCATATGTGCATATATGGACATTTATGACAGTGAATATCAGCATTAGTATATTACTCAGCTCTATGTGCTCAGCTCCAGGTGCTGGTCTGAGACACTACTTATCGAAAACCTATAACACCATTTTACACAACAGTTTTCAACAAACAACCTTCCACACCTGGACTCACCTGAGAGCAAACAACCCCCCTCTTCCTGAAAGACTTGGACAGCAACCTGCCCCCTACTCAACAACCCTGAAACTTACACACAATACTGACCAATGACCCTGACCCCAGGACTCCCTCTATGACCCTAACACTTAAGTTCATTGGCATACACCTACACAGACCACTCCCCCCACAGGCTTAGAAGTCCAATTTTCCCCGGGCCCACCTTATTGTCAGAAGACCCGTTTGTCAACAACTTAGTTTGGATTTAGTTGATAAATCTAACCCTAACTCTTTTCTGACTTCTGACAATAGGGTGCCTCCCTTTCCCCCACCAGCTATTAGAATTGAAGAAGTCTCTTGGATGAGAGACAAAACGTTTTCAAAAGATCGAAACAAGTCCAGATCAATCTAGAAGAACTACCAAGAAGCTCAGCTCTATTGTTATACACTCTGTTGTTGTTTTTTAAGGTCCGGCTGAAAACAGTCAGCTCAAGGAATCCTTTTAGGAGATGCAGATCTAAACAGACTGAACTTCTACCATTCAGCTGCCTTAGTCTAAGTGGAAATTTCGAATTGTGTTGTTCTATTGATCGTTTGACATTCCAATACGTTCCACAGCGCTCTCCATAGAGCCTGATAAGAAGTTGATCGCTAACTGGAGGTGCTCTCCTATTATAGGAGCAGATGGGTTTTTACCATTATTTTATCTTTACAGATAAGATTAAAAAGCCGAGCTCCACTACACATCGGTAATCAGACCTAAGAGGAAAGAGCACCTCTAATGCCAAGGAGAGCCCAATGTCAGCAAAATCAATATGTCTGCCCCCTCCCAAAATCAAAGCCTTTTTCCTCCTCCCTGCACACTGTGCACACATTAAAAGCCTTGTGTGTTGTATAAAATCAAAGCAAACAGAGCAGGTGTTGCACAAGTGCAAAAACATTTCATTATTTTGTTTTATTCATGCAATTTCTGAAATTCTCCTTGCTCCGACTAGACTGCTGCGATAAACACGTCTGGCTTGTGTAATACGAAAACATTCTTTCAATTCTGACTTGTCTTTTATTTGAGTGAGTCAGATTTGATTGCTCACATTGTGTTGTCTGTGAGGGAAGCTCGTAAAGGTTATACAGCCCAGTGAAAGGCTATCTCATTCAGCAGCAACAGAGGGGAGCGTGTCCCCGGAGGCAGCCGGACAATGGACTCGGGATACAAATAGCTCTTCCTGTCTTGTTATTGGGGATGCGCTGATAAGGTGGGCGGGGGCATGCTGAAGGGTGATTACTAAGGTGTCTTTTAACAGACTTCCCTTCCTTGATCAGCCTTCATACATACTCAGTGTGTGCATGTGCGGCGTGACCAGTGCCTCACCCTCAGCTTCGTACATCACCCCTGCACTCAGGGAACAGTCTGTGTTGACATCTACTGGATTCCCATGGGCTATTTCTGAGTTCTCTCCACTTAAGTGCATGTGTGTGTGTGTGTGTGTGTGTGTATGTGTGCTGAGGGGAAGCAGTGGGAAATCATTGCTAGTCTGTTGGGATGGGGGGGCATGGTGGCAAAACCATTTCCAATAATGTCCTCTTTCTACAACAACAATTGTGTTTAACCCCGATGGCTTCAGCTGCCCAGTATTTGTCATCCCACCTCCTCCTCTGTCACCTCCACCTGTGCCTTAACATGCACAGGAAACAGCAGTGAGAGTTTAGAGTATAACTGTAGTCTGGATGGATACAATGGGCAGAGACAGTGCAGACGACGGTTACGGTGACTGGACATCTCTGCTCTGTTGTGCATGTTGTGCATGTTGTGTATGTTACTGTCTGTGACAGGACTGAGCTGTAGTGACATTGGCATCTTAACTTTTTGAAGTAGAAGAAGCAAGGGAAATAGGAGTGACGTTAACACCAACTAAGCAAACTGGTAAATCACATGTCTTGTTACCATAACTTATTAATCACTAGTACAGCAGATATGTCTCGCAAGAAAAAATGTTTCATTAGTTTTATTCAACAGCAGACATTACATTCTTCTATTATACATCTAATTAATGGGGCAGTATCTAACAAAGGTACCACCAGTTTGAGTTAAATTAAATTAATTGGATATCAACTCTGGTCCAAACTCAAACACTGATAATGAGTAATACATCTGAACACCGGATGTCACCTACTCTAAAGTGGGAAAAGAAAAAGATTATAGAAACATGTCTGACTTTATTAAAGACAACCCACTCCCTCTGCAGATGTCATCAGCTCATTCTAACATAACAGTAATACATTTTTTCCCTTTCATGTGATTTTACACAATCTATTCAGCAAATAGATCCCTTTAAGACTCCCTAAATCTCATACACTGGACCCTAAAGCTTCTCTTAATACTCTACTATAACAGAGATGAGTCCTGTTTACACTCACTGTTAAAACTGTTGTTGGTAAAGCTCTCTACTATCTGATTCCCATCATGCATTAGGAGACAGTAAGGACATTCTGAACATTCCACTACCTCCTGAATTGAGTTTGGATACCTTTGATTCAGCCTCAGTGAGTTTAATGATCAGAAAACCTGAACTTAGTCACATTTTTAGAAAAGTAGTTTTGTTGTTTTTAGGAAAAGCAGATTCATTGGAATGGAAGTCCATATTTGTGTTTTCATCAAGGCACAGCTTGAATGAATACTTTTCTCTATATCCACCATATTTCTGTCTTTTTTTTCCTTCTACCACATACCTTTTCCCTCTGCTCCCCTTCTGTAATGCCCCCCCAATGTTCCCATGTCCCCATGCTGGTGATTTATCTGTCAGGCTCACTGTGGTCCCACTGCACTCTCACAAATACTCACAGATGCAGCATCATATGAAACACAGACACACAGGTAAGGGTACAGCTGCCATATACTTTAATTACAGTTTTACTCTGAAGTAATTAAGGTTTAATGTCTTGTGGGACATGTCAGCACCCCTCCCCCAACACATGCATTTGCTGACACGCATACATACTCTATACTCTTTGTTGCTTTTTCTTTTAGAGATGTTCTTCATTTCATGGGTAGCTCTTTTCTCTATCAAATACAAAAATGTACACTTTTGTGTCAACTGCAAAAAGTTAAAACTTCAAAGCAAAACAAAGTTTTGAAAAGTTTGCTTCAAAATTGCTTGACAATTTGATATAAATACGTCTACTGAGAAGAGTGTGTTTTTTACTGAGTAAAAATGTGGCTTCATTTTTATTGTTTTAGAAATGATCAACAATTTGTGCATTTTCTTTGATATTTTGCAAATTTCAGTATTATTCAGAATAATTGCAATATAACTTGTTGTCATTTTCTGTGACCTTTTATTGACCGGGATGGTTCTGGACTCAAACCTGGATTGTGAAGGTTTTACAGTCCAGGTTTGGGTCCATTCTATCCTGTTCATTCCTGCTCATTAACCCTTTCATGCATGAATTATGAGAACCTTAGTCAAGATTTTTTTCTTCAGTGTTTAGCCATGAAAAAAACAATGCGATCGAGTTTTTTTTTTTCTATGGAGTTACAAAAATATTCATGCATTTAATTTTTGATGTAAAGAAACGTGTTTAAAACCCAATATCAGAAAGTGATATGAAAACAATGAAATAAAAGCATTTTTAATGCTGCTAATCTGATGTCTTCTCACATTTTAACATATTCTAATGCTAGTAATTACTCACTTCATGGAGATAATATGCAAAAAAAAACCTTCTTGTCTAACAAATAACAATTGATTTACACTCAAACATGTTAGTGCAGATCAGGTTTATCAAGAACAGTAAAGTTACAGTAATGATCTGAATTACAGTGTATGGAATGGTGCATAAGTGTCCACTGTGTTGGCTGATATGGAACTAAAACAACAAAACCCATTAATATACAAGAGAACAGCTAGAGAAGAACTGTCCACTGGAGTGGACAGTGCATGAAAGGGTTAAAACAGGTACATATTAATTCTCCTGTTAGAGCTCTTGAGCACGACGCTGATGTAGATCTGGAGTTGGTCCTTGAGTGTCTCCGATGGCAGGTCATGGATACTAATGTGTGCTAATGCTAATGCTAATACTAATGTTTTTGGGTACTGTGTGTGTCTAAGCAGAAGCTCTGGCACAGCTTCACATACTTCCAGGGTGCATGGTGAAGGAGAAAAACTAGTTACAGGTCAAGAACTCCAGCAGTGGAGCTGAAACACGGTCTATATTTAGAGTTAAATACAGTCTGTGCTGCTGGAGTTCTTCACCTGTGTATAATTATGGATAAAATGTCCAAACCAATGGGGACAATGTAGCAAGTTAAATTTTAACCTTTAACCATTAACTAAATATAAAATTAAATTAACTAACAATAAACTTCTTGAATCTTGAATCTTAAATATATTTTGGTAAAATTGCAAAAACACACATATACTGTAAAACTATATTTGAACATTTGCATTTTTTTAAAATTAAATAAAACAATTAAAACATCTAAAACAAAACAGAGCTATGCACCGCTATGTGTAGGTTGTAATATCTCTTTTCTCTCTTGAATTTTTTTCTTTTTTTTGGTGGGATTTTGGACTAGGGGGGTTTATGAATAAGATATGTTGGATTGAAGGAACCATGGTGAGAAGGAGGAGACTGTGCAAAAGGATGAGAAGGTGATTTGTGCAGAAACAGATAGGCATTACGCTGTAAGCTGAGTTGAAGAGCAGATTTGAAAGCTGTAAGACAGAGTTGTGTTGTCGTGGTGCGCTGACACGGGAGGCGAGGATTGAGGAAAAAGAAAAGTGTGTACATACGGGTGTGTGTTGGTCTGACTGCATATTTTTGGCTTGTGTGTTGTTTGAGTGTGTATGTATGGCACAGATGGAAAGACTTCTCAGGGATTACTGTGTAACTGGAAGAGGAGCGAGGTGGTAATTGCATTTTAATTACAGTGTTGATGGTTTTGTGCTCTGCCAGATGGAAGGTTCTTTACAGATATATGCGCAAAATAAATCAGCCCTTAGGTGACTAGTTACCTGCCCAACTGAGCCTCTAACCTTGTCTTGAGTCACAGCTGATGATGAGTAGTTAAGGCTGGTTGATGCCTGGCCTACAGCAGACCCCTCCCACAGCGCCTTGTCCCCTTAACCCCCCCCCCCCCCCCCCCCCCCAGTGACAGATATCCATGGTCATATGACTTCCACTAATCTTACTGCAGTTCACATTTCACTTTTAATGCATAGTTTACAGGCGAGGTATTCAATGGAGACATGGAGGGAAGAAAGTACACATACAGTACAAGTACACATACACACAAGTACACGTACAGTACAAGTACACATACAGTACAAATATGTACAGTACAAGTATATATACTGTACAAATATGTACTGCACAGTTACAGATACAGTACAAATACACATTCTGTACTATGTACTGTACAAGTATGTACTGCACAAGCACACATACAGTACAAGTATGTGCTGTACGAGTACACATACAATACAAGTATGTACTGTACAAGTACACATACTGTACAAGTATCTACAGTGCAAGTACACATACTGTGCAAGTACACATACTGTACTAGTATGTACAGTACAAGTACATGCACTGTATTACTGAGTTTTCAGGTGTCTGTATTTTACTTGTGTAGCTATTTTTTGTAAGAACTCTACTTGTACTCCCTTCATTTTAACTAATTATGTGTACTTTCTATTTACGTAGATTTACAGAACAGATTTATTTGTTGAATTTTAAGGCTTTTAAGAGTAATTGTTGGTTGTTTTGTTTTGCATAATTGTGCACCTTCAAGATTCAAAGATTCAAAGAATTTTTATTGTCAATTCACTAGATGCACAGGATGTACATAGAGTTCAGATACTGTTTCTCTCTCACCTTGTTAAATGTCATCCATTTATTTTTTAAAAAGAGGTAAAAATAGAATAAGAATAAATAAGTGATATAAAGAATAAACCATAGCAGAATATAATGTGTACATGTCAATCTATTTACAGTAGCAGCGGTAGAGCAATACAGTAATGATTATGAGGTGAGGAGGTACATAATGGAACCAAACAGCAGCAGATATGACAATAGTGCAATATTTGTAATAAAGTACAGAGACAGTCAGCAGCTAATGTGAGAAAATCACAGAATGTAAGTCTACTGAGTCTGAGACGGGGGGGTGGGGGGGGGGGGGGCAGGATGTGGACTGAGTTCAGCATTCTGATGGGCAAAAGCTGTTCAACAGTCTTGTGGATCGGGCCCAGAGGCTCCGATACCTTTTACCTGAAGGCTGAAGAGGGAGTGGGAGTGGCAGGAGGTGTCACCAGCAATGCTGATGGCCCTTATTCATGCAGGACTAGTGTAAAAGATGAACATGAAAGAAAAGATAAAACAACAACAAAAGGATGTTAGAGATGAGACACAATGACCAAGCAACCATCCAAGACAAAGCAAAAAGGTAAAACAAGACAAAAATAGTGAGTTTTTTTTCTTTGTATTTTTTGTAACAAGATGTAAATGTAAGAAAAGACTAAATGGGATCAAAATGACTTAAACAAATGTAACAAGATGAAAATAATGTACAAGACAAAGCAGCTCAAAACAGTGTAGGTGACGACAATGACAACAATGTAAAGACTGAACTAATACTAATGAGACAAATGTGACGTAAAAGACCTAGTGACATAAAATGATAGAAGACATATGACGTAAAGGGCTGCTTTGACTTTTATACTGTGTTTTCAGAGCCTGTACTTTTTCACTTTTGATGTAGTAAAGAAGTGGAATCAGTCATTTTTCTACCAGATTGAGGAAAGTGTGTCGTTTTGCCGCCTCTGATGCACAGATCTATTGCAATCTCAGTCTATCACAAATGTAAGCGTGTATCATCCATTGCGGTGGGTTGGACATGGGCGGGGCTGTTTATGATGCTGCTGCAGGTTTTGTCGGGGCTCATTGTTTTCCATATTATCAGTGCCCGTGCAGTGCAGAGCGGTTCCCACAGCGCCCTTATGACGCTGACCTTTGGCAGCTGCTCATTCAGATCAGTGTGTCAGCCCTCAGTTCCAGCTCTCACCTTCCCAGCTTAATGAACCAAATATGGCGACCACACAAAACCCACACTCAGCAATTTTAGAAGTCATTCTTACTATTAGGGTCATTTATTTTAATAATTCTGACTTTTCACCATAAAGTTCTACTGAGTCAGCATTTTAATTGTAGTATCGCTAATGTCCTGAGTACGTGGGAGGTTGTAACCAATAAAAACACACTCAAAACAAAAACTATGGCCACATACGAACCTCAGGCCAGTGAAAAAAAAAAAGACAATATTTGGTTTTACTAATGTAGAGGGTAACTACCGTCATTGTCTTTTTTTCTACCAAAACATCTACTCACACACATCCAAAAAATAGTGAAAATCAGCAGATTTGAAAGTGTGAGCGTGCCTCCCCTGGGGGGCACCATAGGACTTCAGGGGAGGGGCAGCGTGAGAAAAAATAAACCTGAATGAAAAAGAAAAAAGTGTAAACATCTAGTTAGCTTACTACAGTACATGCAAGGGGCAAAATGCATCGATTTTTAATACCTCAAGTGACAGTAAGAGAGGAGATAGTCTATGGTGAGCAGAAAATGGAGGAAGTATGACCCTGATTATTTAAAGTTTGGCTTTTCATGTATTGGTTCTGACGATGCTCCGCTGCCACAGTGTGTTATTTGCAAAGAGGTGCTAGCTAACGACAGTATGCGTCCATGCAAACTCCTGCATCATATTGAAACTAAGCACCAGAGTGGCAACATTGGCTACTGGTTTATTGCCATTATGGAAAGGATTTAAGCACGATGTTGAGACAGTGATATGAAAAGCAGCGCTGGGGTGTGCAGTGATGATAAAAATGTGTGACTGACGTTGATCTGTTCATTATTATTCATTATTTGATTTGAGGAACTGCACAAATAGGCCCCAAAATGTATGATTTTGTTGAATTGAGGTTAGGGCTATTGCTATTTGCTTTCAATTTAGTTACTGGAATGGGGAGATCATTTTACGTGTAGCCCACAAGCGTTAATGTGGAATAACGTTAGATGAGTGAACATATTTTTAAAAAAATCTGTTGTAAAGTTAAATTGTGTTTTCCTTAAAATTGAAGATGTTTTTTTGTTTTTGTTTTTTTTGTATTTATGTTTTGTTTTTGTTTTTGTTTTTTTTTAAAGATGTTTAAATGTATTCTAAAGATGTTTTAAAACACAACAAAGGTGTTAAAATGTGAAAAAATATGTTAAAAACACACAGATGTGAAAATGTTTTTAAAAAGATGTTAAAACACACAAAGATGTTAAAATGTGCAAAAAAGGTGTTAAAAACACACAAAGATTTTAAAATGTGTAAAAAAAAAAAAAAAATGTTAAAAACATTTTTTTTTGGTTTGAGTTATCTTAGGGGAGGCTCATTATTCCACACTTTGAAAACCCCTGGTGCAAATAATGTAAAAGCCAAAACGAGGTTAAGAGAGAAAATACAAAGCAGTTTAATATATACACAACCCTAATAAAAACACAACACACTGTTGCTTAAAGTAGTGAACACATACAGTTTGAACACATTAAAAACAATTGTAAAACAATTAATGAAACCAACAAATACAAGCAGAATAAAGATATTAAAATACAATTAAAAATCAAGTTAAAACACACATATATATTGCCAAATTGCATTTTTTGTACAGTGTTGATAGTATAGTATTGGTATTAAAAGGTAGAAGCCCACTTTAGGTCTAGGTGTAAAATACATGATCTCCCTTTGGATTTTTGGATTAACCACTGACCTTCAGTTGGTTGACCTTAGTGCATGGCATCGCAGATATGTTTACGAAATGTCAGCTGATCCAGGGTGAGACCATTCAGACACTAACAGTCAAATATTTAAAGGAATTCAGTACCGAAGTGGCAGTCAGTGCAAGGATTCTAGGAGAGGAGAGATGTTCATCCCAGTCTGAAGACGGACTACAATGATCTGAAGCAGCTGTTACCTAATCATGTACGGCATGGACCTACATGTAAAGAAGTTGTCTAATCATGGTGCAATAATAGCACGAGATAGTTTTTTCCAAGTCATTAAAAGAAACTCTTAACTGACAAAAAGGATGTAGTAGATTATATGTGATTTACACATAAGGCAGTGGAATCTAATTACACCCTCCCAGTGTCCCTTCCCTGACCTTAAAATGGTTTCCTGAGGTTGACAGTATCTGATTGGTCCAAAAGAACACAGTCACAGCACAGAGGAGCTGTCAATGAGTGGACTCAGCCTTCAGAGGCATCCATGTGACAACACGCACTGGTTAAGTCATGTGTGAAGCTGAACTCTGAACAAATGACTGGAGCACTCACCTGGAAACATGTGCAGGTCAACCCCGAGTGTGTTGTCGTTTCTGATGTCAGCACCAGCGACCCAATAAGGGCTCCACCTGGGCTATACCTGATCTAAACCTGGGCTCCACCTGGGCTATACCTGATCTAAACCTGGGCTCCACCTGGGCTATACCTGATCTAAACCTGGGCTCCACCTGGGCTATACCTGATCTAAACCTGAGCTCCACCTGGGCTATACCTGATCTAAACCTGGGCTCCACCTGGGCTATACCTGATCTAAACCTGGGCTCCACCTGATCTAAACCTGGGCTACACCTTGGCTATACCTGATCTAAACCTGGGCTCCACCTGGGCTATACCTGATCTAAACCCGGGCTCCACCTGGGCTCCACCTAATCTAAACCTGGGCTCCACCTGGGCTCCACCTGATCTAAACCTGGATTCCACCTGGGCTCCACCTGATCTAAACCTGGGCTCCACCAGGGCTATACCTGGGCTACCTGGGCTAAACCCGATCTAAACCAGGGCTCCACCTGGGCTAAACCTGATCTAAACCTGGGCTCCACCTGGGCTATACCTGATCTAAACCTGGGCTGCACTTGATCTAAACCTTGGCTAAATCTGGGCTCAACCTGATCTAAACCTGGGCTCCACCCGGGCTAAACTGGATCTAAACCTCGAATAAACTTGATCTAAACCAGGGATAATCCTAATCTAACCTTGGGCTCAACCTGGGTTAAGCCTGGGCTCCACCCATTACTCTTCAAATGTCCTGGGTTTGGGTTTAGGGAAAACAAAACAGTGAGAATCTTAACACCTCAATAATCAGAATTCTTTCTAGACCCAGTGATACCAGAGTGATGCCAATCAGAAGTGTAGATCAGGTTTTTTATTTGGGCTTCAGTCAGTGAGTAGATCTGTTTTTTAAATGCTCAGAAATATGTTCCCATAACAAGCAGGCATTTAATGTTGTCAAACTCGTCACTGAAATTCACTTCAGTGGTTAGGACTTAAGTTGAGTTACAGTGCACATTTCTCTAGGATAAGTTGTTCTGTGTTCACCTTGGTCATATTTACAGTTCGTATATATAGTTTAATGTGATGTTTACCTTCATGTTAGGTTTGCTGAGCTCTGGGAGTGAAAACAGAATGTGAATAACCAATGCAGAGACATCAGATTTGAAGCAAATGTTTGATTCATCTAAATGGCTGTAATGTCATTTTACGTAGATGAGACTGAGGGATAATTGGGTCTCCTCATCAGTCCACTTTACCTGTTGTGTCAGGTGTGTTTCCACACTTCACAGCTCACTCTAAACAGCTGAGTTCCACAAGTAAATGTTCACTATGTTTGAGTTTCTTGAATGTGTTTTCATGTGCTCTTCACTCTTTGGATAAATGACAAAAATGGCCTCAAGTGACTGAATTTAGAATTTTGCCATTTCCATAGACATTTTCCAATGTGGAATTTCCAAATTTGGTTTACATATTTATGACCTTTTAGTATTTATGCAAAAAGTCCCCATGAAACCTCAGCGTGGTCTCACTGTCTGTGTTAAGAGTAGAGTGGCTGAATCTGCAGTAGGTTAAATTAGACTGCGGAAGGTTGGTAACACTGCACTGCAAAAACTATGTATAACGGCATAACGTTACATGCTTTATAATTATATGTAGCATCTCAGACATTGCATTTGAAAGGGAATAAGGGAATCAAAGAATAAGGATCTCTATTCAGATAATATCAATGAATTTGGTCTATGAAATGATGTCACATTTTTCCTGATCTTTCAGAGACAACTGAAGTTTATCTATTTCTAAGTGTTTCATCACATGTCATGTGTTTCCATTTCCAACTGAGTAACCCCTGCTGTGTTGCGTTACCATAGTGCCATGGTCCACTCTGCTCGTACTGGTGTTTCTCCAGAGGCTTCATGGTCATGTCAGGTAAAACAGAACAGATGAAATGGGCAAGAAGTCAAGTACACAAAAGACACAGATGATCTGGTCTATTTTCAATATCAAACACCCCTGCAGACTACTGATGGTATAAAATCCCCAAATCAACGTCAATACAAGACTAACACTACATTGAAATATCGATACTAACAATTATAGGATGAATACATTTTGAACAATTGAACACAGTCACATGTATTAGATCTCTGTTGTTCAGAATGCCACTTAACTGCATTAATTTTTGTCAGTTACAGTAGGACAGTGAAAGCAAGGAAATCTGGCAAAAAGAAACTACATGGTCAATTCTATCTTTGGTTGAAGCACAAAAATTAGGTAAAAATGACCAAATCAGGAGATAAGACCAACTGCCCTGTAGAGGAGTCTCAATACCAATAGGATCTCAATTGCTGCAGTGTTGTGTTATGCTATTCATAAAGTTCTAAATATTGTTCTGATAACTATGTCATCTCCAGAGTATGTCATCGTATGATGCTGGTGACATCAAGTAAGTAAGTACATTTTATTTCTAGAGGACTTTTCACAGAGTCACAAAGTGCTTTTCAGTGCAACATACAATTAAAATACAATTAAAATACCATTTGAAAATGCAACAAAGTACAATTAAAATACAATTAAAATATGATAAATACATACATTATTTAGTTATTAGTTAAAATTACTTGTTATATACACTGCCCGGTCAAAAAAAAATTGCACATGCAATGTTTGACTGCACCACCTTTGGTTTTGATTACAGGAGACATTCACTGTAACATCTTTTTTTGCCACATAATGCCTCTGTAGTGTCACAATAAGGTTCATAATATTTGTTCCATCCATAGTTGCATGAATTTTTGATTACTGATGATGGAGAATCGGACCGATGCATCACATCCTAAATTAGAGTCTGGACTCTATGGAGGCTAATCCATGTGTGAAAATGATGTCTGATGATTCTTCCTGAACCATTCTGTCACAAGCCTGATGACCCTGATCAGTCCTGGCATTGTCCAATCTTTTTGATGTTAAAGACATGAGAGGCTACTTACTGCATCAGTTAGAGTTCAATATCCTGTTACAGCTGAAACATTATTAACCACTGCAGTACTTACCCATGGAAGGATCTGAACTATTTGCTTAGTTAAATCCAGGGAATGTCTCCTGTAATCAAAACCAAAGGTGATGCAGTGAAATATTGCATGTGCAACTTTTTTTTTTTCGCCACTGTAGATGTTAAACATTAGCTTTTTCTGAAATATATAAAATTCACTAATAGTAGAGGCTTGATGTTTAGCCAAGACTTGTGTGTAGACAGGAATCCGAGGTGTGTTTCAGCCCCCTTTGGTTGTCCTGGTCAGGGTGAGTCCACCAGCTGTGGACTTGGTGACATGATGACCCGTGAAGGGCTGTGAATCTGAAACCACCAACAGTCCTGTGGCTTTTCCACCTGTGGCTGTTTCTCCCTCTGTCTCCGTTTCTTTGCTTTTTCCAAACTGTCTGGGGGAGATAAGGCCGGCCTGATAAGCTTACTTCCAGAACACTTCCCCGTCATCTGCAGGCCAGTACCTCAGAGGGGGAATGTATTTATATATCATACGCTCACATGTCTGCTGCAGGCATAATGGACACCTAATGGGTTTGTGATACTGGGGAAAAAAGAACGCCTGCTGTCTTTATCGTTCTTGTAATGTCAGGGACTGAGCTGGTGGCCCTTTCGTAGCTTTTTCCTCGGCTGGTTCAAAAAGTCATTTCACTCTTAACACCACAGTTAATCGGAAATTTTCAACAATTAACTTACACATTAAACCTGCATCTACTGCTGACCTTTCAATTAACTTTAGTCAGAAGCCCCTCCTGTTTGGGGGTCTGCTTGACAGTGGGTATATGTATGCTCATGCATGTAGCAGACAGTGCTAAGTTGGCAGCCTCAGTGGTTTTGGTTCGTCGGTAATTTTAATAAATTTACCAATTATAGCAGCATTCATTATTATCTAGCCTACAGCCAAAGTCATTGGTGTTGTGATAGTTTTCAAGCACACTGCAGTCCTACACTTCACCCTTTGTACAAACCATCGGGGGTAATTTGCTGAGAAATTACCTGTGTTGCTTGTAATATAAGCAAGAAAGCATAATTTAAAAACACAATGACACTCCAGACAAAATGTTCTCTGACTTAAATCCACCGATTGTACAGATTTCAAAGCAGTAATAAACCCAGCTAATACACAATTATTTAGCTTCAATTTGCAAACATCAGTTTTCCACTGTTATGAGTAACTTAAATTGGTGTAATTGTCTGAAGTTATGTTTCACATGCAATAAATAATAAATAGAAATGGCACTTGTGGAAGCAATAATGTTACCCAGACCACCAACAATGAAACTGTCATGAGGAAAACTAAAGTGAATCAAGACTGAGACAAGATGTAGCATAGGCATTATGGGTAACAAGTTCTTAGATATTACACAAAATATAGTGATAGTTGTGATCTTGACATGTTTTTAAATAAAACCTCTGAGACTTAGACAAGATTGAGTTAAAACTGTAGTCCAGACTGAAAAGAGACCAAGACCTTCAAGAAATGATATCAAGTCCAAGGCCAGTCTTCAGTAATATAACACTAATTAACAGAAGGATATTGTGGTACAGAGTGGTGTTGTGTGTAGTGTCAGAATAAATGTCACAGCATTCATTTCCATCCATTACATTAATTTTGGTCAAGATCTTGTATTGATGATGGAGAGTTGGGCCACTGTGTGAAGTTTTTTCATCAAATGTGGTTCAGGTCTGGACCATGGTGTTAAATCCATGTACGTATATGATGTCTCATGTTCCTTGAACAATTGTACTTTCAATATAGTACTTAAAATACTTAAACTATTTGATCCTGATGAATCCTGACGTTGTTGCCTGTGTCATCAGGGTAGAAAAAAACCCACTGATGTTTATTCTGTTCATTCAGTTTATTCAGGTTCATCTAACCTCAGTTTATGGACACAAACCGTTACTGAACCCAGACCTGAACCAACTGACCCAACCCCAGATCAGAACACTGACCCCATAGGCTGGTACTGTAGGCACTAGGCATGATGGGTAATCACTGACCCCATGATCTGATACTGTAGGCACTAAGCATGATGGGTAATCACTGACCCTACAGGTGGTACTGTAGGCACTAGGCATGATGGGTAATCACTGACCCCATGATCTGATACTGTAGGCACTAGGCATGATGAGTAATCACTGACCCTACAGACTGAATACTGTAGGCAATAGGCATGATGGGTAATCACTGACCCTACAGACTGATACTGTAGGCACTAGGCATGATGGGTAATCACTGACCCTACAGACTGATACTGTAGACACTAGGCATGATGGGTAATTACTGCCCCCATGGGCTGGTAGTTTAGGCAGTGGGTGTGATGGGTAGTTACTTCATCTCCCTCTGGATCAGGGTCCACCTGGACTCATCAGACCACATGACCTTTATCCATTAAACACAGTTCAATCTTTATCCTTCTATCAAACTGATGGATGTTTAAGAATGAGAAGATACTGCATCCATTAAAGGGTTAAAGAACCTGTTATAGATGAACCATATTAATCACTGCAGTAATTATACAATGGAAGGATCTGATCTGTGTGCTGAGTTAAATCCAGTTGACTTGTTTTTGTGGGTGGGCTGCATATTTGTGTATTTTTAATGGAACCATTGGATATGTTCAAAAATGTTACAGTGCTAATGTTGGATGGTAACGTCAAAAATAATTTAATTAACTATATATTTAAGGTTGCTCTTCTAAATATATCTACAGTGCTGTGTCATGAGTCAAATGTCTTTCTTGTATATATCATGTGGCAGGGAGAGTGTGTATTTAGTAGGATTAAAGCTGCTGATCTATTCGAGTGGTGTCTCCTAACACACATAGCTCAGTCTAATCTGCTTACTATTGACTGGAAGTCCAATAATCCCTTTATGGTAGAAAGGAAACATTACATGGGATGCTGTAGCAGCTCTGAGTGAGCTAACCAGTCTCTGTGCTTTCTAAGAAGTGTCTACATTAGCTGAGTGGAAGCATCTGATCAAATCTGAGTGGCTATTAGTACAGTAGTCACTTGACATGTTTGGTTTGAAAATATTAAAAGAACACGAACAAGAGAAAGAAGTGGCAGTATTTGTTTCCATTCCAAGCAGAAGTCACTTATTGTTATGCTCCATTATTTGAGATCCTTTTCTGTGGCTTTGTTACCTTATGTATGTTCAGCAGGGTTTACAAGAAAAAAAATGAGTGTGAAGACTCAGAGATTTACAAGATGTGCAAAAAAATGACTTTTTAATACAAAATGTTCTATGCTGCCAAAATGTGAAGCCTTGCTAAGCTCATGCACTCTGTCAACAGCTGTCAAGGGAATGAAAGAGGTGCCATCTTCCATCCATCCATTTTCTTCTGCTTATCCGGGTCCAGTGTAACAGGCCAAAGTATACCCCCTGACCCGAATATACCCGGGGTTAAAGCGGCCCGGGCCAATTTATACCCTGGGGTATAAACTGGCCTAGGCTACAATAACAACCCCCCCCCAGGCCAGATTATACCCCTATGATATCAGTAGTCTCGAGTGATGTACACAAGAATTATTTAATTTTTCAACATTTTATTGGGGTTCAGCTTTGTCAAGTAAGTTAAGTGACAAAAACTTTAACTGACTTTAAACTCTAAAAATACTTGTATTACTTCAACCAGAAAAATCTTAATCAGTAAAAATATTAGACTTCCTCAAACATCAAAGATTACTACCACACTCAGTAATGTTTACACATTAAAATAAAAACACATCAAAAACAAAACATTGCAATGCATTTGGAACATAATGTTCAAGTAATTTGGCTGTTCAGAATATAATAAAAATCCTCAAACTTCAAGTTCTAAGACTAGTTGTCACTACAAGGGGGCAGCCATGGTTCTGAAGGTAGAGCAGGTCATCCAGTGATTGAAGGGTTGGTGGTTCGAATCCCACTCTGTCCTTAGTCTTGTGCCGTTGTGTCCTTGGGCAAGACACATCGCCCACCTTGCCTCCAGTGTCAGTCACACTGGTATATGAATGTGTGTGAATGTTTGCTGGTGGTCGGAGAGGCCATTCAGCGCGAATTGGCAGCCACGCTTCGGTCAGTCTGTCCCAGGGCAGCTGTGGCTACTGATGTAGTTTTCCACCACCAGAGGGAGAATGTGAGAGCGAATGAATAATGGATCAATAATAATACTTAAATACTTAGATACTTAAACTCCTCCACTTGGGGCAGCAACTCAGCGCTCTATCCTTTTCCGCCTAACAACCATAGCCTCAGACTTGGAGGTGCTAGTCCTCCTCCTGGCTGCTTCACACTCAGCTGCTGACCATCCCAGTGCAACCTGGTGGTCACAGCTTGCTCTTTGCAGATGATATGGATTGGATGTGGATCGAAGTGTGGATTAGGTGTCGGTCAGGTATGGAGGCCCTGGCGATCCGATCCTCGACTGCCTGAACTGGTTACTGGGACAAGGAGGCGCCATATTGAAATACATCATTTGCATTCATAGTAGGGACAGCAACATAATTGCATTTATGACTGTTAGGTACTGTAGGATACATTTTTCTCATATTATCACATTTGAGACCAAATTACAAGGTGAGGAAGCAAAATTTACAATGAACATTTAGTTGTTTTGTCTCAGCAGGCACTACGTCAATTGTTTTGAAACCAAACATATATTGATGTCATAATCATACCTAACACTATTATCCATACCTTTTCAGAAACTTTTGCCCATATGAGTAATCAGGAAAGCAAACGTCAAAGAGTGTGTGATTTGCTGAATGCACTCGTCACACCAAAGGAGATTTCAAAACTAGTTGGAGTGTCCATAAAGACTGTTTATAATGTAAAGAAGAGAATGACTATGAGCAAAACTATTACGAGAAAGTCTGGAAGATACTATTAAAGAAGAATGGGAGAAGTTGTCACCCGAATATTTGAGGAACACTTGCGCAAGTTTCAGGAAGCGTGTGAAGGCAGTTATTGAGAAAGAAGGAGGACACATAGAATAAAAACCTTTTCTATTATGTCAGTTTTCTTGTGGCAAATAAATTCTCATGACTTTCAATAAACTAATTGGTCATACACTGTCTTTCAATCCCTGCCTCAAAATATTGTAAATTTTGCTTCCCCGCCCTGTACATCAACAAGTTGCTTGAGATTAAGGTTAAGGTTCACTGAGTAAACATCATTCACTAGCTAAGACCCACAAATGTATTTGAAAGCACTGGGAAAATAACTAGAAAGTGGAAAAAGCAGTCTCTGTTCAGTGTATGTTAACGCTTAACAAGATTTAAAGGTAGGCAGAGCCATTGACTGCCATGTTGAACCAGGAGTTTGTATTTTGTCGCTTTGGAAAAAAGCATCTGCCAAATGCATAAACATAAACATAAACATTTTGGAAATCTGTGTCTGGTTTCTTGAGTCTCAAGAACCTATATTTGGTCAAAAGGGTGGACCTTCTTTGAGGGCTGACGGGTGAGCTAACACTAAATGCTACTTAACTGATTATTAGTGCTACATATAGTCAAACATTGCATAGCAAAATCATTTTAAGGCTTGTTAGCATCACTTATTAAGTACAACTACAGTTGAGCTGATGTTTTATTCAATAAATGCAACAGTTTGACTGAACAGATGAACAAGCTTTCAATCACATCTGGCAATCAGAGCCCAACTGGCCAGACATCAAATCCTTCTGCTCACCCTAAAACCTTTCAATGAAGGAATGAGACCCAGGAAAGTAAATATTTTGGCTTTTTTACATTAAGTAATTGTCTTTTTTGGAAAAAGCATAATGCAACATTTTTTTCAGATACAATTTTTATTTTTGTTATATTTTTTAATGGAATGTCCTTTGCAGTGGACAGGACTGTTTTTCTAAGTAAAGCTGTGAAACTCTTGTCCCCTACAGAGGACTAAAATGCATTGCTAGGTCTCAGGAGGTTAAAGTTGGACAAATGAAAAATAAAACAAATCAGATCCAAATGCGTCCAAGTACAAATGTACATAAGTCTATGGAAGCCATCAGTCATATTATACATAAAAACATTTCTTTCTTGGTGTTGCCTTCAAGCCATTATCCTTGCTCCTGGGGTTATGTCATATTATAAGCAGGAATTAAGAGTACTGATCAGACCATGACATGCTTATTGAAATGGTTTGTACAAGTCACCTAAAAACCCCAGGAACACTTTTTTTTTTTTTTTTTTAGAAAATTTGAGCTGTTGGTGATTATG
Source organism: Sphaeramia orbicularis (assembly GCF_902148855.1). Classification (NCBI taxonomy): domain Eukaryota; kingdom Metazoa; phylum Chordata; class Actinopteri; order Kurtiformes; family Apogonidae; genus Sphaeramia; species Sphaeramia orbicularis. Next base: position 46,247,195 of record NC_043960.1, on the reverse strand, counting down.
GACAAATAGATGCCTAATTGTGTTTTTGCTCAGGACATCAATAAAAAATGATTGGCAGTCAATTAAAAATAAATTGTCTTTACAAATTAAACTGTGAGTATGACGGTCCTTTATGAGTTTCGTATGAAACACACTGTTGAGGCCAATGAATCCATGCCCTGCTTTGGCCTTTTTTTGGACTGTGTGGTGGCTTATCTATATAGAAAACTCATGCTCTAGAAGGAGCTTTGAGACAGAACATCTTTCATTGTGTAAAATAGCTCCTTGCAGACATGTACGTTTTAAAGATTATGTAAAACCATGGTCTCCTCTGAGGACAGAAACGTCTCTTTGCTTTTCTTTATCGTACATTTTTTGTCGCTCTCTGTGTATACACATATACACACTTTATACACACACTCCTGGTACACACATAAAAAAACACTTGCGTCCCTTGTCTGATGTGCCAGCAGTTGTTTGATAATGAGATTCCACCAGGATAGAAACTCCATGGAGACTGAGTGACGGCCCACTTTAAACACGGCAGTCCTGCAGCCGTGGACTGTCTTTAGAGACCCATGGGTTGAAAACGGAAGGAAACAGAGTAAAACATACTGTAACATACACAGATACAGTCTCACACACACACACACACACGCACACGCACACGCACGCACACACACACACAAATTAAAATACATGGGAACTTTGCCCTGTTGAACATCAGTAAATATACAGCTATTTAAGGAAACACAAGTATACTTTGTAGCTCTAATCCCGTCCACACTGACAGATATGTTAAACATATTTTCATTCACAGTTAAAAATATCTGTACACATGGCCTTTATTTTACAGAATATCTCTGTCCACACAACAATGCAAAAACTGATTTTGATGTTTAAGGTTCAGCTTCATCACACAAACACATAACAGACATGAACAGAATGGGATGTGATGTCATCGATGAACAATCTCTTCGTTTTCTTGTCCATAATGATACACACAATCCAGAGTGTGTAAAACTCTTCACTTGGGAAAATATTCTTAGAAATCTGTTTTTGTTTCCTAAGATACCATTTATGTGTTTTGCAGTGTGTCTGCATTAGTGTGGATGGAGCATAAGAGAAGTCCTGATGAATGTTTAGAGGTTATAATATGTAGAGTAACTGGTGTAATTACACATAGGTAAAAATTTCTTTGAATGTCTGTATTGTTAAGAATGAATGAAAGCCTGCATGTGTATTTGTGTTTTTAATGCATGCTGCTGTTGGCGTGTGTATGCATCTGTCTAAGTGTGTCTGATCTATTGTGTGTGTGATGGCATTCTGGTGTTAAAGAGGATAATTCGGTGCCTTTTGCTGTCATGTCAGGTTGTCTCCTCATAGTTATACACACTCTTCCTGAGGGCTCGGAAACCCTGTTACGTGTACAGTGTATCTGTCACATACACAGGTTTGATGAAGTACCGGTGCCACTGAGGACAAACAGAACTCATATCCTGTCACTGCTTTTGGACCTCATGTCTATTCTCATTTCCTCCCTTTGCTCAGAATACAATAATGCCACTTTATGATGTATCCAGCGAGGTTGTTGTTGCTTTCTGTAGTTGTGCTCACCAGTTCTTTTCAAACAGTGGCACTCGTCCAACCTTCTTCAAGGCACAAAAATCTGTGGCAGCAGAATTTACAGATGGTTTGGAGCCGTCACAAAATGGTTATATAATATGTACTGTAAGTAGTAGCATGTGTATTTTTTGGAAAAAGACCAAAATGCAGAAAAGCAGAGAAAATGTCTGTGATTTTAGCATAATCTATGTTTGTGACTTATTTTAAAACAGGCCTCAAGCAACAAACTATACATAGTATGCTGCTTTAAGGAGGATTTGTGAATACAAACGGCATATGGAATGGATTATCTTTGTATTTTTGGAGGAAGGACCTGGGTGATATGGCCACAATTGGTATCATGCTAAAACTTTTCATATCAATAATTATCACACTAATGTGAAATTATTATTTCTTTCAAGTTTAAAGGCTGAGTTTAGTGAAATTTGAAGAAACCAGATATTTGGTCTTGGTTTTACCTTAATTAATGGGCGGCTGCCGAAGCGTCCTTGGGCAAGACGCTGAACCCTAAATGGCTCCCAGTAGGGTGTGGCAGTGCCTTGCATGGCGGCAGCCACCCATTTGTGTATGAGTGTGTGCGTGAATGGGTGAATGTGAGGCTTTGTAAAGCGCTTTGGGCACCATGAAGGTGTATAAGTGCAGTCCATTTACCATTTAATTATGTTCACTCACCAAGTACACATTATGGGAGAATATTGCCATTGCCATATGCAATGTCATTTCACTGACGGCTGTGATAGATATTTATGTGTTATATCATGATATAAAATTGCTGGATTGTATTTGTTTTCATTTAATGATACTGTAATGAGGGGCTGAATTGACCTATTATATACATAGATTGAAGACTTATCAATTTGTGTGGCTCAAAAAAGGAGATAAGTAACACAAAATAACCTCATATCTGTGTGACATAGCTATTGGCCAAATTGTCATTTTAAATATCAGTGTCAGTATTGGCTCAGAATTTTGCAGCTGGCACATACCTAACAACAAAAATCACATTGGAATATGATATAAAATTATACCACAATAATTATCATTGTTTTTTTGTGCAGTCCAATTGGACATTCGCTTTTTCCTTCCATCTATCAGAATTACTTCTGAATTACTTCAACAAAGTGCATCTAAATTTGCTCCGACTCATTGTCTCACTGATTGATCCAAAGTACAGAAAAGTTATTGAACTTCACGTTGATGCCAAAGTGCTCTGTCAGTTCAGGCCTCATAAGGCAAGGGAGTAAAGGTACCGCGGGACGATTGGTTGATTGGTGTTTTCTGCCGTTTTAAGTCATATTCCCAATGTGAAGTGTGCAGTCTGAAGTAATAATCCTGTCTAAATGGAAAACATGGCTTGGTCATAATCCAGCTGCCTCTCTGTTCCCTGAGTGTCTTCGTTAAACAATCTGCCGTGGTAATGAAGTGCTAATCTGCTCAGCTCTTTACACAAAGCATCTGCATGTCTCCTAGAGGCAGAACAGGTACACAAGTGACTGCTCTTTTCTTTGTTTGCTTGTTGCGTATGAAAAGAAAACTCACTCAGATGTATAGGACCAGCACAAAAGCAGCTGCTCTCATCACCAAGGAGAACTTTGACAGCCCTGACACTTCACTTGCACAGCTTTAATATATCAAAAGGCTCGCACTGTTTGACTTTCTCTTCTTTACATATCTTAACCTCAGGTAAAGACTCACTCCCTTACCCCCGTTTAGCCTGTAAACCTCATAGCATTGGCTGAGTTTTAATAGAACATTCTATCCATCAGTAGCTTTTCCAATCACGTTCCCAGCAGACCAACACACACACACACATATCATATTAGGCTGCTGTGCACCGTAATCTGTGGCATTAGCCGTCTAACTATATTAATCCATTTGCACTTTCCCCTGTTGATTAGAGCGCATGTGAAATGTGATGGTGGTTGGCTGGTATAGGGCAGCAGTTGCCTGAGGTGGCAGTGAGAGGCTGAGCTTTCATACCCAGCCGTGTCCACATTCACATCATGATTTATTACCCCCCTTACCGCACACGCTCAACACTCGCAAACACACTCACATTTGTGCGTTACCACACCTTTAGCCACAGAGATATTGACACAAGCTAACACACTCACACAATGTCTGGCATTTAAGATACCATAAAAAACACAGCATGCCGGTATTGAATGTGACACCAATCGGCGTGCAGTACATGAATCCATTAGCTTAAATGTGAGCTTGCACGTTGGCATTTGTATGTGTAGATTAATTAATCACAACCTGTGCTTGTTTTGGCCTGTGTGATATGACAATAGATATCGCGTGACACCAGAAAAATGCTTTAACATTTCATATTTTTGCTCTGTTGCTTATTTTGCTGTACCACAATTTACAGCCTTTATGGCAAGATTTTTCATCATTTGGATGTTTTGTGTTGTTCTACACAGTGCAGACATATTTCCACACTTTGTTATGCCTGTCCCAGCACTGGATATGGGTTTGCATCATTATTTATTTCTAGACTAGGGGAAAAAAAGTCTCTGGGTTGTTTGTCTGTATTTCTTTAAATGACTTTTACTTGTTTTTGTTTGGGCAGCACACTCAGCAACAACTGTAAAAATGGAGTCAGAGGAAAACTTAGTGTAGCATTTACAGGTGGGAAAGTGGGCCGTGGGGTTACAGTGACTGAATTCTTGCAAAAGAAATCACTGCATAAAAAGATGAATGTCTTTTTCGAGATTATCATCGTGCACTTGGCACCATGGAGGCTGCTGTTTCACAAAAGGGTAACACATAGATTAAAGCTGTAGTTAACTCACTTCATTATGCCCACAGGTACAGTTTGGTCTTTGTATTGTACCCATCCTTAAACACACAGCATCTAGCATTAGCCTTAGCATTAGCGATGAACACATTTGGAGTAGTGATCTGCCATTGAAGGCCCTTAGGGACCAACTCCAGATGATTGAGATCTGGTCAGTGGCCCTGACCTCTGGCAGGAGAATCAACCTATATGTACCTGTTTTTGATGGTGAGAACAGCAGGAGAATTTGGAGTAATTTTTAAAGTAGTTTTTAATATGGTTTAAGTTTTTTGGGAAATTAAGGAAGGCATGTGAACATCAACTAGAATAGTTGCCCGATGTGAGGATTATTCCAACAGAATATGTTCTGTGAGCCAGATAACAGCACAGATGCAGACAGGAAATTTGCAAAAAGGCAACACATCATGAATGACGACACAGTAAATGACATGGAACTAATATAATTCCAAACAGTAGACAATGAGATAAAATCTACTTCAGTCCTGTGAGTGAAGTTTTTGTAACCACACAAATACCATTGTATGTTTCCTAAACCTTGAAGTGCCTCCAAATTGTATTTAAAGCTCCATCTATCATTGAAATGAACCAGTGTAAAACCTGTATGCCAGGTTTGTTTGTTTTACCAACAAAAGCAAGAAAACTTTTTGGTGATGGTAAAGGGACTAAAACCAGTTGAGGCTGACATGGGCTGTGCAAAACATGCTGTAATGAATGCATTGCAGTAATGACAGGATGAATGCAGAAGGTGTTTTAGAAAGCTGAATGATAGAATGATTTATGTACAGTCCTGTGCAAAAGGCTTAGGCCAACATTTGGTTTGTTGGTTTTAAAATCCTAATGCCCACACATTCATTTGTCAGTGTCTGTATGAGATTCATTCTGAATATGTGAAATATGTACATCAGGAAAAACTAGTTTCATAGAAAGAGGCAGTATTTAATGTGATTTGACCTTGGTTTGGCATCAGCAGCAATTGATAAGTCTATTTCCCATTTTGTTATAGGTAGGGTTATAGTACTGTCTGATTTAGAAATTATTTTGTACATTTTGGATAAGAGTTTTTTTGTTGAGGAAACGTTGATTAATTCTGAGCTAAGGGGTGGAAGGTGGAGGTCAAAGTCTGCAGTGTTACATATGGCATGAAAGGATGATTTGATTTGAAGATATTCCAGGTATTGATTGCTCCTGATGCCGTACTCCTTGACCAGGTGGGAAAATGAAACCAATTTATTGTTTTGAAAGATATGTTCCAAGTGTGTGATGCCTTTGTCTGACCATGAGTGGAGGTGGAATGGTTTTTTGTTGCTGAGAAAGTCAGGGTTATTCCAGATGGGAATAGTCACTAAAAAGTCACTAAATAGTGACTTTGACCTTTACAACTCATTTAGTTCAGTTTTTTGTCTTTTAAGGATGTGCACATGTTTCCTGTATTTTCTTGTTTTACCTGAATAAAATAGAATGAGAAATAAATATATAGGTAGCTAATATGTTTATTTTAACCCTACAAAAACAACAAAACTAAATAAGACCTAAATAAGACTTTTACACTGTGCTGTAGATGAGTATTAAGTTATTTTGTATATTGCTTTCAAATGTAGTTCAGAAGTGTTTTTATATTTTAGCCATTAATGTTTTACATTTTGTTACTTTCTTAAATGAAAATTTGCACAAAGGTGACAAATGATCACGTTTCAAATGTCATAAGAAATAAGCCTTTGTTGTCATCATGTATAAAGTGTTGAAGTCATGTATTGTAGTGTATTGTTGTCTGGATGTGACATGACCCATATTGAGATCTGACAGTTTGGTCAAATGGCCCTAGAGCCTGTGCAATCATGGGTGACCTCTCTCTGAATATTTTTCCTCTGCCATATGCTGTTCCCTAGACTGAACACACAGAAATAATGAAGTTAATAAATGGCAGAATTACAAAGAAGCTCATCTCATTTTTAACTTCTCCAAGTCAGGGCTGTGTGTATTTAAGTGTGCATGTATATAGCATGTTTTACCCTATGTGTGCGTCTGCTGGTGTCGTGTATGTGTGTGTCCACGCATCTCTGTAAAGCATCAAGTGTTCATGAGTGTTACCACTGTCACTGTGCACACTTTAATATCCCAGCAGAAAAATAGAACATGGCTGATAAGAGAGCAGGGAGAACAGGCAGAGAGAGAGATCAGAAATCCCATACAGTGGAGAGCACTAGTCCATTGCAAGTGTGGCAGAGGTCACAGTCAATTTCAAAAGAAGCAGGTCTTGTATATTAGAGTCTGGAGAGATGGGAGACCCTCCTGCTCTCTATCATAAAGGGCCGATGCCAGAGCAGGGCCAGATGTGATCAACATGGACCTGCAGAAAATCCCCGCTGAACTGCACTGTTATTGCAGAGCTGATAGAACAATAGCAGCAGAACATGCAGACCAAGAACCCAGGCCCTCTAATCATTATTTACAAACCCACAGGAATCCCTTAAGTGAACAATGGAATAGAAGACGGGGGTTTATCTTTTAGACACAAAGGAATATGCTCCATCAGACTAGACATAGTGTACTTGGGCTTTTTGATTGGTTCATTTATTTATCCAGTAATGCAGGAAAGATTAATGAATGTGGAAAAGAATTCTCAAAACTAATGCCTAAGTGTTTTAAGTGACATCATTCTAAAATAAAGATACTATGGACAAAGTGTGGCGGTGTTCAAACTAATGGTGTCTGTCCACCTTGTGGGAGTATTTCACTCTTATTGGTTCACTGTAGAAAAGTCAAAGGTACAAAAATCAATAGATCTAAGAAATATCCAATTACTAGCTGCAAAACATCCTTTTCCGTGGTGCCATTTGCTAGTTGAATGTAGAAGCTGAGCTTTGAACTGCAAAAGAAAAAAAAAAAAAATCAGGGATCAGTTTGAAATCAATTCAGCTACTGTGGTGTGGTCTTTTATTGTTCACTTTGCTGTCATAGGTGATTTTACCGTTTGGAACAATTCCAAACTTACACTCACACAACTTACAAATGAATAAAAATAACCTAATTTGACCCTTAAAGCAAATGTATGTAACTCTAGTATCTGCTGTAACTTAACTGAATGCTCTGCTCCTTTTCCAGCATTTGACAACAGTTGGAACATAATTTTCTTTTTGGGGGATTTATTGTAGTCTGACAGATCTTCTTGTGGGCGACACATTAGTCATGGTTCCTCATCATATGGCTGCCAAGATGGGATTTTCTTGGCTTAACCTAAAGATTTTCAACCTATGTGAATGTATTTGCTTTGCTTTTTAGGTGTCAATTATTAGACTTAATCTTCATAAACAGTTTCTTTTGGTTGTGTCGGTGAAGTGGAAAGCCTCACCTCTCACCTCTTTTTTTGTGTGTATTTTTTCTTTCTCGGTTACACAACCACCAGTCTGGCTTTGTAACCTCAGCCCTTATTTCCCCTTACACCACCTAAAGCAAACAGGCTCTGGAGAGTCATGTCTGAATCTCAGCAGCTACTTGACACTTGTGGGATCAGGTGTTTGACATTGTGATGACCGCTAACCTAAACCCAAAGTCACCATCACCGGCAGTAGAGAAGGCGCTCTGTAGTTGTCAGTCAGTTGCATGGTGCAGGCAGGGTAGCGGGCGGTGGTAATTGATTTGAGTGGAGTTGACATCCTGGGCAGAGCGCTTCAGGTTGGTCTCCGACTGGGACCGAGCAGCCCATCATTGCCAGTTATTAAGCAGCTTGCGCTCTGCTGCACTCACTCAGAGGGGAACAGCCTCTCTCTGGGTGTTTACATAGAAATGTGTGTATGTGGGGGGTGTTTCAGTTCAGATGTACAGGAGGTGGGTCGGTGTGTGGTGGAAGACAGAGCGAGACACTGGGCCTGAGTTTAGCGTAGAACCTAGAATGGCTACATCTGTGTTTTGGTATTGAGGGTGTTTTTTTTTTTTTTTTTTTTTTACATATGGGATCAGTTGTTTCTTGCTGATTCCTTTGTGCGTCCGTTTATGAAACGCCTGACTGACGGTTGGTGTAAGGTCACACAGTGAAGCCTCTCTAGACTTCAGGCCTGATCAGCTTCCACTACAGTTTGTGTCTCTGCTTCTCCGGGTGGATTGTCGGCCAGTTGGCCAACTTGTGAGCCGACTTGATATTGTTGGCTGGTATGCTCTTCATGGCTCTGCTGACGTCCTGATAAAGCTATCTGTGTTCTGCAATGTGCTGGGACATCTGCCCTCTACTGAGCCTGTGTTGCTGCTGTTACTGTACTTTAACTACTTTAAATGTAAAACTTGTAAAAGCACTGCATTCATTCAGGGAATCAGCCTGTCTGGGTGTTTGTACAGACAATACTGTATGTTGATTTGGGGAATCAGAGCTTTGTTGTTGCTCATGTCTGTCTATGTGAATGTCTGACCAGTGTATTTCACAAATGGAGGCACTGGTTGTTATTGAACTTTAGAGGAATATTGAGTAAGAGAATATCTACACATTATTACATTTAAATCCAGGCTACTACATTCATTTAAAATGTTTAAAATTATTAGTGTATTGACATGTTTTACTGGCCCAATCCCAATTCACCCCTTGGCCCCTTGACTCCTTGGGGAAGGGTTAAGGGGGAGGGCTGTTTGGTCCTTGAAACAGAGATTTTTCAGGACCACACTACAAATGGAGGGGTAGGAGAAATTTCCCGTAATTCTGTTCGAATCCTCTGCAAGATGTAGGTAAACACAGCTATAAAGTGTAGCAGTGTGATGAAAGAAACACAAATGTACGTATTTTCTTCATAAATAATTTAATCATTTGATTGTCCGTTTAATGTTATTTCAATGTGTTGTAGACCACATTTTTGCAGTTTGATAGCCGCAAATAGATGCCCAAAGCCCATGCAACAGAGATGGTTACAGCTGCTGATGGCATGGGGAATTCTTTCACAACCAAAGTTGTTGCATCTGTTTATAGCGGTATCGATGACTGCTGATAATGTAACAGGTCTCAAAGGGTTGTCTTATTTCATAGGGGAACTTTTCACCCCCTACCACTTGCAACTCTGTTTCAAGGGGTAATGCCAAGTGCAAGGGCCAAAGGGTAGGGGTAAGGGGGAGAGTCAAGGGGTGAATTTGGGTTAGACCAATGAGTATTGTACTAACCTGTGTGTTTGTAGCATTGCTTTGGCTAGCACACCTTGTTATATTAATTTATTTCCTTTTGTTTATGGTGATAGATAAGCTTCTGTCTGCATTAAAATGTTGGTGTGGTTTTGATCCAGAGTGTGAAAAATAAGTCTTACATTAGGAAAGTGTTTTTGATTCCTCATAAAACTGGGAGAATTGAGTCCCCCATTCCCACCATGGTAGTGAATATGGAAACACTACCAAGGTGGTAGTGAATATGGAAACACTGCAGCTGTATGTACAGCACAGTGTAGAGTAACGTGCACTTCATTTAGATACTGTCACAATAAATATAAACGTTTTACTCCAAAATGTCTACTCAGGAAATCCAGAAATCTGAGGAAACTAGAAGAAAACAGATTTGTTGCCATTAATGTTTTATAAGAAGTGAAAACATTGTGGTTCTGATCATGGATTTTAACTCTACCGCAATATATCATCATATCGCCTCGTTGCTGTTTTTTATTGGTAGGTTCAGTCTTTTCTAATCTGAATTTTTGACTGGTAGTGATGATGATGACGTTGAGGATAATGGTCATTAATGTACAGTTCTAGATTTACTTATTTGATTAACTTATTCAATTATTAATTCATAATGGCTTACAGAATAGACTAATGTTGTGGTTTTTCAGGAGGCACTGAAAATAATTAATTAATCAGCTCTTGACTTTTTCTTGATAAAAACAGTACCTTTAAAAACCAGTCAGCCTCCATTAATCCTAAACAAAACAGTGTGTGAAAAACAGCTTTGACCACATAAATAATGGACATTTTTTCCTTGACAGTGTCACACGTGTAATGTAAATGTTTATTCTATTTAAAACAGTGTAGCTTTAATTGCCTCTTCAGTAACTGTTGTCAGTGATACAGACTGTTGTGTTTTGTTCTCTATTTGTCTCAGCTGCAGGAAGTACCAGGCCTTTATTTAATGGAAGCTTGGAGGCGGGTCTTTATTTCTATACAGTACACAGTATAGTACAGTATAGTTTGTGTAGTTACAGTTTGTGTTTGTGGAGTAGTACAGTGTGCTTTCCTACAAATGCAACACTTCCTTTATCATTACACAGTAACATTGCCCTAACTCTACATTGAAATGATGCTATTTATTGTTAAATAGGACTTTTATTGTATAAACCCTGGCTTCTTGTCGCCCTTTAAATTCATACACCTGCAGTGACATTGGTCATTAACATTTTAGGTGAATGATGTTGAAAACAGATGGATTATAGGCTTCAGGTTATTAAATTCAACTTTATGAGACCGGGAGAAGTCTATTCATATTATTTTTTTACCTTGCCTGTATTTGAGAAGTGGCTTTTGTTTGTTCATGTCTATCCCAACCTTGACTAGTATTAGAAACTTGTAATTGATTCCCACTAGAGTTATTAATTTATGGTATTGTGTATGAATTACTGAATAAAACCATCCTTTCCATTTCAGATGGTCCTCCTAAGGCTGCTAGATTTCACTCTGACATTTTTCCATGACTTTTTCTTCCTTTCGTTCTTCTATTTACTTGTATGAGCTGTTGCCCATTTTTAAAATTGGCCTTACTTTAGCAACTTAAACTACTTGATTTAATCAATTTATTCAGCTCAATTGAAAAAAAAAGGATGTAATAATAAACTTTACTGCACATTTCCAATTTCACATAAACAATGATGGGGATTCTACTGCAGAGGGAATTAAAGATACCACCACTTCTATAATCTTTTTTGTTACCCACCAGCTCTTGATAAAACTCTTATCTTCATAGAAAATACTATTTTCAAATAGTTGTTGCAGTGGAATTCTGTCATTTGTGTGTGTCATTGTGTGACTGTATACTGGGTAAGAGGAAGAAAAGAGCAGCATTTTTACAAGCTGAAAATAAATGTTACAAATAAAAAAACTATTGAAATAGTACAAGTAGTGGTAAATCTGGTTACTATACTGTTTAAATGTGACAGCTGCAATTTTCTCTACTCATTTAATGATAATGACTCCTAAAATACTTTCCTAGAAAAACAGGGTTTAAGACAGTTATCCGCATCCTATGCATTTTCATAGCAAATAATTTATATCATTTCATTGGTATCAGTTCAGATTTTTCGACTTACCATTGTGCTTGAATGGTAGAGTTTTTTTTTTTTTTTTTTGTCCTGTTTACAACAAACATATCACCTAAAACATAATCAGATTTTTTTCTCTTCCACAAAACTAGGCAAAGACAAAAATATTCACCATACGTATTTGTTTATTTATTATGGAACATAATCTTTAATATCTGTATGAAGCAAAAGTATGTGGCCCAGTGCCTTCAGTAATGAATTTGACCCTTGTTTTCACGTCATAAAGATGGAAATCAGGCAACGGCCACTGAGGACTATTAACGGATGAAGTCTTTAAACAACACCAATGGGCAGAAAATCTATTCACCTAAAGTGTCAAAGTAGAAACTGTCCAGTGTTTACAAGAATAACAACAAGTTCAGTCTGATGTGGCTTGTTGCTTTTGATATTCTGGAGTGGTCCTTTTTAAATCTGTGGTTTCTCTTTGCCTTTTGTTCACCTTTGTATTTCATTTCTACTTGTGTTTGAAATAAAGTTTTTCATTATCATTATCATTGTCATTATATGTCCACTGTCCTTGTATCACAATCGGTTCATCTAGGTTTCTCTTTTACTCTGAGTCAATATTGTTTTTGTTCTGAGGTCACAACAACCTTGGATACAGAAACATAATCAGTTCATCCTGTTGCACAGGTGAATGTTTGTGCCAAATTTGAAGAAATTCCCTCAAGGCATTCCTGATATTTCATATCCGACAGAATGGGCAGACTTAAGGTCACAGTGACCTTGACCTTTGACCTTTTGTTACCAAAAGTTCTTCACTTCATTCACTGGTGGACACAACTTCTTAAAGTCACACAAGGATAAATATGCCTTCCAAGTATAAATTTGTTTATATTTAATAAAGTAGTGAAGTCTAAAAATGTAAGAAATCCTTGATTTGAGCTTTTGTTGCATTCTAAACAATGTCCCCAGAAATGGCATTTACAGTAGACCTTCATATAAACACAAAATATACACATTTGTTAACATATTCTACACTTTACTGTATGGTTTTCCAGCTCATATGTTTCCCCTCATATGTTCCCATTGTATGTTCCTGTCATATAAAAGCTGCACTTTTTAGTTAAGGCCTAAAATCACTGAGTGAATCAGACAGAACTGTCCATGGTGCTGAAGCTGCAGCATTTCCCTCTGTGTTATTACTGATGAAAAGGGCTTCCCTCTGTTGCTATTCACACCCACAGCAGATCACAATCCTAACCTAATGAATATTAAAACAGGCCTGGCCATACAGTAGGGAAGCCCAGGAATCCTTCATGAATATTGATGAAAGGTCCCTCATGAGCCTCTGAAATCTCCACATTGGTTTGGTGCCCTATATTCCAAACTCCCTCCTGTGTCAGTGGGCTACACGGACCTTGCATAACTGGGGTCTATTCATTAGATTTGGACAGTAGGTGGAAAAAGCGCTGTTGAGCACACTGACTCCATACAGTAAATCAGGTCCTTTTGATATTCCTGAGTCTGTTCTTTGAACTGTTCAAGGTACCAAATAGTGCTAGGGATCTTTTCTGGTCTACCTGTGGGATGGTGGCCACCCCTTGATGAATACTGCCGTAGTGTTTCCCATTTTAAATCATAGCACAGTCTTTGAATATTAATGCTGGTACCTTTATTAGCTGGAGGAAATATTCATGGCTGTTCCAGTGCTCTGAGGCACCCCAAAGAGTCAGTGAGTAATCTGATGTGCTCCTAACACCTGTCCACATGGCTCTGGTATTTATTTGAAAGATTATAGTGGACTGCTACACTGTGTACCCCAAATCTACATCAGCTAAGCATGATATGTCATCAGTAAAAGCACACAATGTTATTGCAAAGTGGTGTAGATCAGTGAGACTGGTTGATAGTCAGCACTTCTAAAGGGCATTTACACACATGCACTTGTACACAGAGTGTGCATGTGGTGCTGACAGATCCAGTGGCTCATCTGGGCCCAGTGGAGTGTGAAAAGCCACCTCCTCCTTGGAGCGAGGCAGGCGGCTGTGGTCTGGGTCTTGGCTGTGGATCCCAGAAGCTGCTCCAAATCCTGTCAGTCAGCCTCTGCTGTCCTCCATGGTTGAGAGAGGCAGGACAGCAGAGCAGATTTCTCTGTGTTTTTCTACACTGGTGAAGGCAGCGCCTGCCAACACACATCAGCACAGTGGCACCTGAAGGCAGTTGACTCCCTTTTCATTACTGCGAGCCCAACAGCTTGTTTTGGGAAGGATATGTTTTGTGGGTGTGTGTTTTTGCACTATTGGAGAGCAGGCTGTTATCAAAAGGGACAAATTCAGATACATGATTTATGGTTTTGCAAAATGCTCAATAAACCGGAAGATGGTGTTACATTCTGACAATGTGCTGAGATCTAATCACATCCATTATATATTAAATCATTACATACTGTACAGAAGAATCCAAACAAACGCCAAAGTGAAAAAAGCAAAGGATGCACAGATGAGTTAGCTCTTTAAGTTGCACTGAGTGATGATGAATATTATGTGACAGCTCATCTCTTTTAAATTCAATTTAACTCTGTTGTCACCATGATGTACTCATAAATGATAAGCATTCAGCACATGAAGAGTAATGATGGGTGATATTATTTCTTTATTAACATAGTTGCCAGGTACTGGTCTGTTGCTGATTTTTTTGTGCTCAAGCGGCAGGGAGTGTTTCTAATTATTTTTCTTCTCTGCAGGAGGTGTGGAAAAACCATTCAGGTGTCCCTGTGATTTATTTCTGTCTACTTCTAGCTGTCTGTACCTTTAGTTTAGCTAACAATCACATGTCCTGTCTGTCTAACTCTGTCTCTCTCCCAGACTTTCCTCCTTTGCAGCATTGCATAGCCCGACACTCAAAGGAAATCAACTTTTTTCCTGTCAGAATTTAGATAACTATAAAAACTACACAGCGACCCCCACAAAAGGAGAGGCTCCTTTTAATGGTACCTCCCTGGTCTTTTTTTGCTTCCTCCTCACTCTCACTCTTACTCCCCCTCTCTCTCTATGGCTTTTCTCCTCACTGTCCTTTCGATCCATAATTGGAAAATTCCTCTGCTTAGCCTTGTTGGAGTGAGGGACAATGCAGCATCCATGTTCTGTCGAGCATGGTCGAGAGAAATAGAGCATTGTCTCATGAAGGCGAGGCGAGCGTGGTCTGTGGACTTATCTAAATTGAATATCTGTCTTGTTTTTTAGGTATATAATGAGAGTGACGCTGTAAGCATGGGGGTCTTTTGCCCCACTGACAGCCTTCCTCTCTTTGAAAAGTTGACAGATAACATGAAAGCACATGCTCTGTGGGAGTATTTCCACCCACCAGCATATTATTACAAGAAACAAAGTGCACACCCTATTACAGACTCCATTTTTGTGTAATGGGGTTGGATGGTCCAGGTACAAGTTCACCACATATTCCAAATACATCCATCCAGGTGCCACGCCCCTTTGGGCTGATGGTGAAATTGTGCTAGATTGTTTTGACATTGCTTTTTTTTTTTTTTTTTTTTAAATAACAGTACTGTGAAGCTTTCTTTCCCAAAGTCAGTTTTTATTGAATACGTTCTGACCTTAGAGG